>NC_034606.1:7822343-7856165 GCF_900095145.1 Mus pahari | reverse complement strand
GGCAGAGGCAGAGGCAGAGGCAGAGGCAGAGGCAGAGGCAGAGGCAGAGGCAGGTGAATTCTTGAAGCTTCGTGCAAGCCAGTCAAAGTGAGAACCTGTCTCAAAAGTCAAGGTGAAGAGGAAGACTGAGGAAGACATTTGGCACTGGCTTCAGTCTGCCCCCACCAAACACACACACACACACACACACACACACACACACACACACACACACACAAAATATACCTGACATGTCTGTGTACATGGGACATGTACACAAGGAAACATACGTTTTGTACATACATACAAATAAAAATGTTGTTGGAATATGATGTCTAGATTCAGCAACCAGATTCCCACGTACACTACAAAAAATGTCTAACATATACCACAAGTAAGAGGAGGTTTTTTGCCTTATCAAGATCAGATATATTTATACTGCTGCCTGTAGAAGGTCACATTATGTTCAGCATCATACTGTGGACATATCTGAGCACTTTCTGCAGTGAGAATGGAGGATAAATGTTTAAGTCTTTGAATACAGGCATCTCCTTTTGAGTAGAAAATAGAGAGTTAGGAAGAGACTGTATTTGTCAATATTTGCCTACTACTATACATTTTCCTGAAGACACGTGCAACTGTGTTTTAACTGGAGAGGATTTCAAAAAAGTAAATAAAATACTTTCCAACCTTTAATTGTAAAGTAAGTTAAAGCAATGACCAATAGCCCACCATCCCTGAGCACACTGTTAGAGAAAAATTTACAGTGTTTATTCAATCACCACATTTGGTGTAAAGAACCTGAAGAAACTAAATGATCTTAGATCTGATATCATGAAATAAAAAGGCAACAGAAGATTAGCAGTTAGATATTTAAGATATCAGAATTTGTTGGAACAGCTAGTCTCACGCAGTCTATCATGTGGAAGCCATTTTTTTTTAAACATTCCCTGATTGTCTATGTTCCCCAGTGAAAGTTATTACATTCCTCTGCCCATTTTTTAATCAAAATCATTTCCAACTTATTTCAGGCTGTCACAGTAATATTTTCATACAAGGAGTGCTGTAACCTAATTCCTTCATTTGAATAATACATTCGCTTTTAATTACTGCAACTTGATCTCAGATTATTCAAATAACTGTTTCATTTTTATGCTTACCCTGACCCCAGTGTATTTATAGGCTTTTATCCTTACCTGATACCAGTGTAATGTAATTATAGATTGTATTTTAATCATCTACTATATTCTAGTGAGTTTGTTTAAATCATTCCAATCCAGAGTCTTTTATTTCTATGCCTTTTAAAATTCTACAATGGCATTCTCTTTGCATAAAAGCAACATTTTTTCTTTGAGTTTACAACAATGAATGAATGTTTCGTATGCATTGCTGGCTGCAGTTCTGATTCAATAATATTTACATGATGGCATGTAAAATCGAGTCTCTCTCTGTAAAGCACATCTTTTGGGATCTTTACACCTGTTGTTTTCCACATGGCAGGAGCCCCCAGCTCCACTCTTTTAAAACCCCAGATAACATTGTGCTCATGGTCATTATATCAATTTCTGACCTTAAATCCCCGTAAGTAGTCACTCGGTTGTAAAAATGCAGGCCAGGTGTCATGGGGGTGCGATAGATTTGTCTGATGGGAATTATTTTGCTATATATATATATATATATATATATATATATATATTTTGAGACAGGGTTTCTCTGTATAGCCCTGGCTGTCCTGGAACTCAATTTGTAGACCAAGCTGGCCTCGAACTCAGAAATCCGCCTGCCTCTGCCTCCCGAGTGCTGGGATTAAAGGCGTGCGCCACCACTCCCGGCTTTGCCTCATATTTTTAACAGGTCATTTGCAACTTCTAACTTCTTTTTTGACTGGTATCTGACCTCTTGATGAAAAGGCTGATGTTTATAAACCAGATTTAAAAATAATACAGGAATTTGGGCTGAGAGCATTATATCTTAGTCACTAATATTCTGGTGCTCATATTGTGGTCAGAATAACAGGCTTGAGATCTGCGTTGTTTGAAAGGGGTCTGATTCGTAAGATTCTTTGCTGTTGCCGCTCTTCACAGGTAGTCCGCTGTGGAAAACTACACAACGGCACAGCTGCCTTTCAGATCTGCCCCCTCGCCTCCTGACTCGCTGGCAAGGCTCAGACTCAAGAAACCTTGCACTGCTTCCTGTCCTCCATACTTCCGTAAGTCGATACGTCTAGAACATCAACTACACAGTTTCTCCAGTGAGACAGCATTCGTTGTGTCCCCATTGGCCTATGGGAGCAAACACTAGCTACCTATCCTGGTATCCCGAAAGTAAGGATTTCCCTTTAGCTATCACTTTTGATTAGAAGGAATTAAGTCCAATCACACAGATAACTTGAGTATTTGCACAAGCCAAGAAGTGAAGAGGGAATACAAATAAGAGAGGGAGGTATAAACTTCTGGATTCTGAGATTAATAGTTAACGAAAAATAGGACTTCTCATAAATCAAAGCCCATTATGACCACAGGCCTCATCATCCAAGTTTCTAGCTGTGGGTTAGACGCCCTCTTTTCCCTCCATGTCTTCTTTATTGTCAATACCTTCTTTTGCTCATAGTAGATGATGCTATGAAGACAAATGCATCATAGAGAAGCACATTTAAATCAGGAAACAGAGTACAACTTAAAAAAATCATGACTACCTTCAACCAGTGAGCTTTCACTGCAGTTTCATTTATTGTTGAGTAAAAATTGATGAGTTTTTTACTTTTTTAAAAGTTAGTTTCCACAGTTAACAAACTCTTGAGGTGTAAGTGAGAAGACACAAATATTTGCCTGAAATATCAGAAGCAAAAGGCTATGCCACATTTCTCCTTTCTGGTTGTGAAATCGGTCTGAGGAATAGGCAGTACATTAACTTTTCTTTCTTAAGTGCTAGTTTTTAGACATTACTCAGAGAACTTTGGAAATAGGTCACTGTTACACAATGCTTTGAACAGCCTAGTGAAATAATGGCATGAAATGAGGATTTGGGGAGGAACTGCCTGATAACTTGCAAAAAATGAATTTTGCTGTTCCCCCCACCCCCAACCTCAGTGTGGAAACCTAAGCTTCCTTTGGGATTGCTTCCACCATTTGGAGCAACATTCACTTTGGCTATCATAATACAAGCTTCATTAGACACGTAAGACGCAATTGTCTCCGTAAGATCAAAGGACAATCTATTAAATACAGCAAGTGGAACTCTAGACTGAAAGACGATGAAAAGTTAGAATTTTACGGTGAATCAGAATGTAAATTGTGCTAGCATACTGTGGCTAAATGCAGAACTGAAGATTAGCTTTATTAAGGGGAAACTGACAGTGGGCTTGAACGGTGTGGAAAATGTGAGAAGGTGCATGAATTCTAAACAACCTGCTTTATGTACTACATTAAACCGTTAATGAAATGCTGGGGAATTCAGAAGCACTGCTGGCTTACCTTGAAATTGTTAAGAAATATAGAACCAAATAATAATAGGTACCCTGGTGTTTACAGCAAACACTATTTTCATAAATTAAAGGATGCTGAAAAGATGGTTTATGTTAAAAAGAAAAAAAAAAAGCCTGATATCAAATGTTTTCATCTGGAAGAAATTGGGACACACTGTACACTGACCATTTTCTCCAAATATCTGTATAAATTTTCCACCTCATAAGTGAAACTGAGAACTTAATCCTAGTTGTTTTAAATAAAAGCTTATTAAATTTCTGAAAACTACAGCCCTTGTCTGCCTGAAGGAGAGGGAGACAGGAGAAAGGTAAATCAAATGTCCCTCTGTGCTCTCTAGGGAGTCCAAATCTGACTTTGCTTCAAATGCTTGTTTTATAGTTAGTATTTTCTATTACAAGAAGAAATGACAGATTTTAAAAGGCCAGTATGTATATTTCGTTGTATTATATCACTTAAGTCATTTACAAAATTCTATAAAATTGCCCCGAAATCACAGCAAGCATAGCAATGTACCATGAAAGCAAAGGAAAAAAAAATTCACAAATCCACATCTCATTTTTGAGAATATTATCATGGAGTCAGGGGTCTGAGAATAAAGCTCTCCCTTTTAAATCCTTGAACACAGTTAACTTAGAGCATATCCTACCCCTGAAATAAAACACCGAGTCTTAAGGAAACACACATACACACACGCGCACACACACACACACACTGTTGGTTTAAGAAAGTATTGGTGGAAGAAATATAAAAAGTAATCATATGAAAAAGGAGATGTGATGGCTATTCTTGGTTGTCCTTTTGAATTACACCTGGAATCAAGTCCAGGTGGCTGGGCAAGCCTAAGATTTTCTTGATTGGACTTTGTTGCAGTGGGAAGACCCACCCACCCTAAGTGTGAACCTCACCTAGCAGTAGCCTGCATAGAAACACTTGGAAGGAGGAAGCTTCGCTTTATGCTCGCTTGCCCTCAGTCTGCTGGCAAGTTTAAGTGTCCTGTTGCTTATGCATCCCTTTGCTCGGATTAGAACCTAGTTCTTAAGGATTCTATCATAGACTCTGTAAATCCTCTGGGACTCCAGTCCCCAGATTAGGACTGATATAACTTGGCAAGTATCAACTTCCTAGACTTTATTTCATAAATAATCATTGTTACACTACCCAGATCACAACCTTTACATTCCTCTAATAATCTAACAATCCCTCTTTATATGAAGCACACACACACACACACACACACACACACACACACACACACTCATCTATTCTATCCCCTATGTTCCTTTCGTGAACCCCGAGTAACACAAATAAACTTCTATAAACATTGCAATGAAAATACAAGGAAATTATCATACATTCCGCAAATATTAGGAATACATTATCTTCTCATAACTTTAAATTAGTATATATTATACATAATTATTTATTAAATCCAATATGTATATACATAGTCTATATTTTTTACCTTCAAACTATTTTTACAAAACCTCACATATTCCAATAATAAACTGTTTCTTATGATTCTAGTATTGTCATCAAATCTCAGGGATATTAAAGTCTGGTTCATGTTTTATAAGTCAATGCTTAGTGCTTCTGTCTCTTCTAGAGTCTCATGATCATAGTTTTAATGGGGGAATCAACATCTTAATATTCAGCAATCAGTATTTAAAGGACTTAAAAGAAGACAACAGGGTAAAAAGAGGGGCCTATGGGGTATTCTACTCTTCTTACAGCGTCCTCCTATTTGCAGATCCAGAGAGTAACTGACTTGTAGGTACGTTTCAGGGAAGGGAGGCTTTCTGCGTCCCCGATGTCTGGGCTGTGCTGACTCTCAGCTCCCTTTCATCAGGAAATTCTCTTTTGTGAGCTGATACTCTTACAGCCCATAGATCTTGGGCACCTCACCAAGACCACTTGCTGTTATTGTTTTTGCAATGCAACTGTCATAACAAAGTGCAGAGGGGTGGATGTGTATATATAAAACCAAACAAACATATATGTTTGTTTAGTTATATTCACATATGTGTGAGTGTGTTATGTCTTTTTTTTTTTTTTATCCCATTTAGAGCTGAGGTTGGAAGGTGGTTGTGAGTCACAGATACAAAGATGAAAGGTGAAAGGGATTGAACTTAGGTCATCTCCAGGAACAAGAGCCACAGTTGTATGAGCTCTTACCCTCAGCTGTCTCTACAGTCCCAAAGGAATGGAGCTTTTACAATCAGCCGAATCTACATGAAGAATTCAGCCCTGAACATTCTGCATCTGGAATAAGCCTGGACAACATAATCCTTCAAGACTCCTCATCAGGAAAATGGCAGTTCTCTTGTCTACCCTCAGATGGAGGTTATGCTCGCAGGGGGCTGCTTTAAAATAAGGGCACCCAGCACAGACAGAAGGACAAATGGGAGTGTGAGCCATATTTTCCCTGCTCCTTTGTCATAATTAGTTTACTTGGAATGGCAAACCTAGTTCCTGGAAGCTTCAGCTAGGGCAGATTGTGAAGCCTCACCTGCTGCAGGCATTGTCCTGGAAGGCATTGGCCTTCGAAAGCACATTCCATTTGTGACTCTTCCATTGGCCCACGGTCCTGTGGGGATGATTGATAGCATTGATTCCAGACTGTTACTCCCAACGAAGAAGACTGGCCCTGGTTAGCTCTCAGACCTCAACTGTCTGTGGAAATGTTGAAATAAATATACACTTGATAATATTCTGTCTTCTTGGAATCTACAAAAATATATATTGGTTGCACAAAACCTAACCCTTGGGATTTACATATATTTCTAATCCCATAGAGTCCTAAATTATTAGATTTTGTTTCCTTTTGTTTGTTTGGTTTTTTGAAGGGAAACTGCTAAGCAAGAGAATTTTAATCAGTGTGGTTCTTGACAATAATGTATATTTAAGATGCATATTTTATAAATATACATTTTACATTATATTTGTTTAAGGAACTATGAATGAGGATTTGTATGAATCTAGTTCAATACATAATGTACCATGACTAATAATGGCTATATTTGTAAAAATCTTATGAACAAATGTGAGAAGAATACAGTTTGGAAACACTAGCATAAGACTCTAACCTATGCTATCAGTACTGTAGCATTGAGCTGTTTCTATTCAAATTGAGTTCTGTGCTGTATTTTAAAATTTCTAAAACAAACATGAAATTACACACATGCACACACACACATACACAGACACACATGCATATGCATATATGCGTGTATGTTTAGATGTGTATGTTTTGTGCATCTGACTGTGTAACATAATTTGGGACATTAATTTAAAAAATAACAACTATAAATGTACAAAAATATTTATATGAACAACACTCCTGGAAGGAAACTCCATTTCTAACAGTCAAACTTGATGTGCATACTGGTCCCCTGGCATGCTCAGCTCAGAGCCATCTGTCAGTTTGGCGCTGTGCCCACTCCCAAGGAGTTATGCCAGTTCAATATGATATAGGTGACATCAGAATGAAGGCTTGAGAGAAAAGATTGTGGAATGAGCTCGGAGCCTTCCTTTAATCCAGAACTTTGATGGTTTTCTTTATTAGAATAGGGGATTTGTGGTAACGTCATGGACTCTATTTCTGAAAACTCTGAAAAAGTTTACTTTCGGTTACTCATGGGAATATTAAAAGTTTGCACAATTGGGAAAAGTTCAATACTTTATTCTAAAACCTGACTTGGAACTGACTACAGCAGTACAAACATTCTTGGGTAGATATTAACATGGATAATTTCCATGTTTCCTGTGATGGGGCAGCAATGAAAACACCCGCTGCTAGAATTTTCATTGAAAGCACTTCTCTTACTTCTGTCAGCTTCACTGCGTTTATATGTAACAGTCTTGATACCAACATTTCGAGTTTCTGCTCTAGTGCTTGGGGTAGAAAATAAAAGTTATATTTTTATGCCATTGTTTTAGAAACCTTTATCCTGTCAAAATACACAAACCTGTTTACTATTCTGACAGCTTAGCAAAGAAATTATAGACAAAAATTGGTGAGAAAAGTTAAAGAAATTGGCACTTTTGGATAAACCTATGGATCAAACCATCTTGAGTCTGAAAAAAAAAAGTGAAACTAACCATTCTGCTGTGCTTTGAGCACCATGGGATTTCCCCTTAGCTTCTATAAACCGAGATAGATGTTTGTCTACTTATAAAATGAGAAGCAGTGTTGAGGAGATAGGTCAGTGGGAAGGGGTGACGACTTCATAGCGTAAGGACCTGACTTCATAACTCCAGCATTTCTGGGGAGGCCGGGTAGACAGGCACAGGTCTGACGCCGGCACAGGTCTGACGCCGGCACAGGTCTGACGCCGGCACTGGTGGTGGTATGCAGGCACAGACTCGAGAGCAGTGGTAAATATCTGTGTTCTCAGATGCCTTTAGGGAACCCCTATGAAAGGGTCATTTGACCCCCAAAGGGGATGCTACCCATAGGTTGAGAACCACTGTCCTAGAGGACACCCGGCCAGCCAGTTTAACCCAAATGATAAGCTTCAGGTTTAATCAGGGACCCCGTCTTAAAACCAAAAGTGTAGTAGTTATACGGATGCCCATTGCGGACCTCTGGCTTCTACAAGCACATGCAAGGGCATCCACACACAATTGTAGATATGCATTTTCATGCGCGCACGCGCGCGCACACACACACACACAGAGGCATGCATACAGGCACACACACAGGCATGCACACAAAGAAAGCAAAATAAGTAATTTAGGAAAATAGAAAATATCTTTCAGAACACGTTCTGATTACATTATTTCTGACTTTAGTATTTGGGGGGGAATGGAATTACCTGGTCAGATTAGGGAACTCAAATTATGAGATGGCGAATAAGCAATCATGTTTGTCGCTATCATCTGTTTACCGTATGTTTGAAACACTCAATATGCTCCAGAAGGTATGAAGAATGCGTGGCGAAAAATGAAAAGTACAGTTCCTCCAAGTACTCACTCTGGTGGGATGGAGTAGATTTCTCCCCTACTGCCCCTTGCCCTTTTATGAAGGCCTTACATCCCCTCAACAGAGGAATGTTCAAGATGCTCCAAGCTATGCATGCATAGAGACGGAGATAAAACTCAGCTGAGAGTATAGTAGATTTTTAAAATGTCATGGTGACAAACTAATGTTGTACACTCTATTGTAATCTGATTTTTTTTTTTTTGTGAGTTGGGTTAATTATTTTCCTTGCCTTTATGTTAATCCTAATTTCTGCTTCCTTCTGAACTGGTTGTGAATCTGAAGATTATATGGAACATTTTATATAAATATATATATATATATATATATATATATATATATATATATATATATATATGGAGAAGGCTGCAGATGAAATTGTACCTCAAGCTATTATGATTAGGCATTCATTATGATCTGTGACTTTCCTATTGTTTACCTCATGACTTAACTCTTGGTTCTGGTTTTCATTGAACTTTATCCCTAGACATGAAAATAGGATCTGAAACTGAATGTACCCCCTTTGAACCAAAGGTTCCTTTCCAAATATAGTTTTCTACTAAATTACCCCCACAAATATCTTTATTTTCTTTGAAAGAGGAAATCAAAACACTAGTAAAGCAAAACATATTAAATTATTACTATGGAATTAAAGCCATATAAACTGGTCAGTGAGACATCTCAGCAAGTAAAAGTTCTTGCCTCATAAGCTCACAATTGAGTTCACTCTTTTCCTCCTATGGTGGAAACGGCCCCTGAATACTGTGATCTAATCTCCAGACTGAGCACACAGCGCTCACCCTCGCCTGCCTGTCTGCCTGCCTGCCCTGCCCTGCCCTGCCTGCCTGCCTGCCTGCCTGCCTGCCTGCCTGCCTGCCTGCCTGCCTGCCTGCCAGCTTGCTTGCTTGCCTGCCTGCCTGCCCGCTTGCCTGTGTGCCTGCCTGCCTGCCTGCCTGTCCCTCTTCTCACATATACAGACATGAGCATGCTATAAGTAAAATAACAAAACCATATAACACAGNCTGCCCTGCCTGCCTGCCTGCCTGCCTGCCTGCCTGCCTGCCTGCCTGCCTGCCTGCCTGCCAGCCTGCCTGCCTGCCAGCCTGCCTGCCTGCCTGCCTGTGTGCCTGCCTGCCTGCCTGCCTGTCCCTCTTCTCACATATACAGACATGAGCATGCTATAAGTAAAATAACAAAACCATATAACACAGCCTTGGTCTATTATATACTCCATATTTTTCTCATACCCTCTGCATGCCCATTACAGACCTGAAGAAAAAGGATGGCAAACACATTAAGTTTATGTGCTTTTATTTTAAATAGAAGGCACTGACAAGTTAGGCTTCAGCCTTCTGTGGAAAGGGTTTCAAGTTCAAGGTAGGGTTTAGGGAAGCCTCAGCACTAAGGGCACAGTAGAAAGTTTTGCCTTACCCTTTGTCTTTCAAATATACATTGCATAAAGCCCCACCCAAGTTAGATCCTAACAGGTGCTCCCCTTTCCTAAACTGCCCCCCCTTCTCCTGCATGGGATTCTTCTTCCTTCAGTCTGCCTCATACAGATGGTAAGGCTCTTTTGGGGCTAGTTCGTTCTGTCTGTCTGTTTGATGCTTTCTCCACACTATGGCTACTCTTATCCATGGCCAACACATTCTCTGAGCATATAGCATGCACCAGAATCTATTATTCAGCATTCTGACTCTTTCCAGATAAGCCTGGATGGTATCTACTCACTGGTGCATTGTTGAATTCAGACAATTCGGTTGAACCTGTTCTGTTTTGTGCACAGTCTTATCCGTAAAGCCCACCAGAATGTCCAGAGCAAGTAGGCAAGCATAAAAATGTGCTAAATGAAGGAATGCCATTATTCTCATAAACGGTCAAGAACATTAAGGGGGCACCGTTACTGCAGGCACTAATGAGCAAGGTATGAAAGAGGGGCCATGGTGGATGGATGGAATGAATTCTTGGTTGAATTCACTCATGACTAAATGTATCCATCATTTTATCATTTTTTTTTTTTTTTTTTTTTTTAGGATTATACTTCATGATATTGAAAGGTCAAGTTTCTTGACTCGGGGAACATACTATCCAGTTGGGTAATGAACACAGCTAAACACACAAGCACATTGTGTTATTTAGACACAATTCTGACATCAGGCTCAGCCATACAGTAACGCTTGCTAATGCAGTTTAAGGGGGTAGAAAAATCACTGTGCCAACAGTGGTAGGAAGCTTGAAGAAGGGAGATGGGATTTGAGTGGATGCATTAAAACCCTGTAAGGCTGATTTTTCAGCAGGCAGGCAGTGAGTGGTCTTGCAGTAATGAAAACCTGCTCACTAGTATTGTGTTTACCTTTGTCCATGGCAAGAGAACTACACTCTTTTCTGCCACAATGCAGATAATACAGGAGACTGTGAGGTGTGTGTGTGTGTGTGTGTGTGTGTGTGTGTGTGTGTGTGTGTGTGTGTGTGGTGTGTGAATGGGTGGGGATTCAGATTCTCAGGTTAAATGGTAGTTTGTTCAAGTTTTGTGATGACATGGCTTAGCTTCAAAATACTTGGGGCTTGGAATGAAAAGGAGACTCAAATGAGGAGGAGAAGATACACACTATGCCTTTCCACCCTGACATAGCCCCCCAGACCACTGCCAGGTAGCTACCGAATACACAAGAATATCCCTGGAGTATGCTGAATTGGCTAAGTCAGATAAGGACATCAGTAGATTCACTATTATTACACATGTCGCTTCAGGGACTTATCCATGTCTTTTGAATTGTACTCATAAAATGCATTCTAAATACAGTTAGCTTTTGTCCTATGTACGAAGAAAATTTTAATTTGTATTTGGGTTTTCATTTTTAATTACACAGGTGACTGCTTAAGTATATCCATTAATATAGGAAATTAAAATGTTTACTTAATAATTTGGAATTCACTGTTGTTTTATAAACAGACCAAATGAGCCTTTTGTAATCTGTTTCTAGAGTAACGCATATGCAGTCGGCCAGTGCAGGGTTATCTGCCTCCAACTTATACGTGTAATATGCAATGAGAGTAAGTGATGGGCCTGCTATAAATTTTCAGATAAAATGCCTTTAGACATTGCTCTAACAAGACTCACATGCTATTAGTATTCTCCCCAGGATCAATTTTAAAAGTTGTAACATAATAAAAAACGGTTGGACTATATTTTCCTACAGCTTTCGTTTTATTATGTTGCATGAAATATGCCTTTATTGGCTATAGCATTACTGGAGGTAAAATATACCCGGTACTGAAAAATTCTGTCACTTTGTATTAGCTGTAAATTATTGACTAGTATAAACCCTAATTTCATTTGTCACATTCTGTTGCATTGCTGCTCGTCCCTGTTCCCATTCTGTCATTCTGGCAGGCCCGTGCTGCCCCAGGTATCACGGCATCGCCATCTGCACCCGACATCTGTCTCTCTATTGATCACACGGGTTTAGCACTTGATCAAACAGAGCGCAGCAGAATACATCTCTTTTTGCAATACTGCCAATGCCAACTGCTGCACAAAATCTATGACAAAAGCCTCCTTTACCTAGCTTGGAATCTGCATTTATGTGGCTCTGCCTTGCTCTCAAACTCAGTGTTTCCTCTTTTCTCTTATACTGGGCAGGATTTACATTAACATAAATCCATTCTGTATATATTTGAGAATTAACCAGACTGAATGAGGCCCAAGCCAGTGAAGAAAAATAGAGACCAGGATATTCATGGAATTAATTCATGCTGGTTAAGCCTACCTAGGTAAATGTCCTTGTCTCTCCTTTATTTGTTTTGAGGACATTTCTGACTACATAAAATCTTTTCTGGCCGGAGGAAACAAACATGCCATGTTGGTTTGTTGTTACCTGATTCAGAGATGCCTAGACTTTCCCTTGTGGGGCAGCCCTCGAGAAGGCTATGGAAGCAATCATAGATTTCTAGTTAGCTGCAGGGGAAAACAGGGTATTTTCAAAAGGGCTACGGAGGTGTTACCTGTGTGACTTTCACTGTCCTTAAGGAGGGACCATGTGCACAATCAGGAAAACCAGTGCCAAGATGTTGCAGAAACCAGGCAACACAATGGAAAGATAAGGCTATGGGGAGACATTAAAGGAAGGGAAAAACCAGACTGGCAGCCAGCCTTTCTACTTCCCAGGAACACAATGGTAGGATTAAGGTCTGCAGTTATGTTTGCTCTCATATTTTCACACTTTCCACCGTGAGACAAATTGTTTCCAGGGAGAATATCTTACACTCACCGTGTAAACAAATAAATAAAAATGCCCTTAAATTTTTAAGACTGATAGCCATATCACGTTTAAAACCTATTCAATATCTTACCAGCCAGAGATTGCATACTTTATTTATAGCCTCACAAATTACCTTGCGGGGGAGGGGAACAGAGTGAAAGCTTCTGCATTAAAAATGATCAAATTTTTTTTCTTTTAATTTTTAACTGAATCATGGTGGTTATAAAATTGGAAACCACTGTTTTAAAAAAGAGGCAGTATTAGTTATAACACAAGACAAGTGGGTTCTATGTATTATTCATTCAGTGTTTTGTAGCCAAATACATTAGAGTATATAGTGGTGCCAACAAATTAATATTTTAGCGCTAATTGAAATTGTTCTTTCCACAAAGATTAAGCCTTTTCTACCCACCACACTTCAGTCATTAAATAACACTTTTAATGCCTTGTCGAAATGATGTCTGACATTAATACAAAGCTATATTAAAGCACTCAAATGACCAGTTCTTTTGTGATGTATTCTATATGATCACACACTGGGTCAGAGTGGGCAGTATGCATGAAGTGGTATCAAGTGGAAGCTAATTAAAATATATTCTTTATAGAACTTTACAGAAAAAGGAGCGGCAATCATCAGAAGGAATTCTGAAAATGACACGTTTAAAAGACTTGCAGCATGCTTTCTTCCTCTCGTGTAAGGGTGATTTTTGACATAAAGGTTTTATTGTGGGCTCAAACCTTCAGCTGGAAAATAATTTTTATGGTGTCAATAAAATTGTAAAAACACTTTCAGATGCTCTTTAAATATAATTTTTATTTCTTGGAAAATCGTATTTCGTTTTCTAAACAGAGCTTTTCGGTATTTGCTGCCTTCCCTTACAGCTAACGTCTTGAGATCAGTGTTAGTAAGTTTTTTGCTTGCATCACTCTGTTGCTCTGTTAGGACCATTACTATAGCACACTTGCATGTACACAAACACACACAACTGCAGACCACACACACACACACACACACACACACAGTCATACACACACACACACACACACACACACACACACATGCACTAGGCATATACTCACACACACAATGGGCACACAAACACTAGAAACACACACACCAGACACACAGTCACACACACACACACACACACACACACACACACACACACCCCAGAAACACACACACACACACACATACACACCAGACATACAGTCATAAACACACACACCAGATACACAGTCATACACACACACATACACACACACTCACACACACACACACACTCACACACACACTTCTCCAGACTGTCACACAATGTAGAAGACCAGTTCAGTTTATATCAATGAACAATTTGTTTGCTTACTACAAAATTTTTCCTCATAGTAGGTCAGCTACACCCAGGGCCAGTTTTGCAGTAGTCACGTATGAGCTTACAAACCGTGTCCTGGCATTATTTTCTGTTATCTCTCAGACGCAAATGTGTTAAGAAAAACAAAACAAAATAAATTCTGTATATTTCTGCAGTATTGATGGGAAATTCAATTGCACATGATAATTTCATTTACTATTGTAACAACAGTCAGAGTAATGAATTTAGCAAGTAGTGCTCACAATACTTAGGAAAATATGAGTTGAAAATATAAAAACAATTTAAAAAACCATCATATGGGAAATGCACCAAGGACAAGAGAACAAAACACTTAGAGTAAATATTCAACCTGTAGAAGCAAACTCTATCTTCACTTGAACATTCCACATTTAACTGAGAGTGATTACTTAGCATGAGTGGGAATTAAAGCACTATTGTTATTTCTGAATGTAGTTATAGTTGTCCTGATATTTCTTGGTGGAAGTGTGCATTGTTACTGCTACTGAATGACAGACTACTACACATCGATCACTCAGAGTAATATGAAGTTGGGTTTTGCATTTTAAAATGTTGAGACACGTGAGTGAGACTATCAAATACTATTTTTTTAAGTTTATTTCAAAGTTATTAATTACTTCAGGGATTTTGCATCAGTTATTGATAGTTTAGAAACTGAAGCTTCTTATTCTTATCCATACATTGGTTTTTCTCATGGAGTACCTAGTAAAGTACATCAGACCGCTGACAGTCACCCTAATTCTAAAGGAATCAGAAAGTTATAGAAAGCTGAAGACTTGCCAAGAGAGGGTTCAACCTAATGTGGATGGATGAGAGGTCTGGTGTGTGAGCTGCTGGAGGGATCAGGTGAGGTGGTCTTTGTGCTTAAAGCTTATCCTTCCTTTCTCTTTCTTCTTCCCTCCCTCCCTTCTCCCCTCCTTCTCTCTCTTCCTCTTTCTTTTTTTCTAATTAAATATTTTCTTTATTTACATTTCAAATGTTATCCCCTTTCCTACTTTCCCCTCCAAAAATCCCCTATCCCCTCCCTCCTCCCCCTGCTCCCCAACCCACCCACTCCTGCTTCCTGGCCCAGGCATTCCCCTCTACTGGGGCATAGAACCCTCACAGGAACAAGGGCCTCTCCTCCCATTGATGACTGACTAGGTCATCCTCTGCTACATATGCAGCTAGAGCCTACCATGTGTTTTCTTTGGTTGGTGGTTTACTCCCAGGGAACTCTGGGGGTATGGGTTAGTTCATGTTGTTGTTCCTCCTATGGGGTTGCAGACCCCTTCAGCTCCTTGGGTACTTTCTCTAGCTCCTTCATTGGGAACCCTGTGCTCCATCCAATGGATGACTATGAGCATCCACTTCTGTATTTGTCAGGAACTGGCAGAGCCTCTCAGGAGACAGCTATATCAGGCTCCTGTCATCAAGCACTTGTTAGCATCTGCAATAGTGTCTGGGTTTGGTGGTTGTTTATGGGATGGATCCCCAGGTGGGGCTGTCTCTGGATGGTCATTCCTTCAGTCTCTGCTCTGAACTTTGTCTCTGTAACTCCTTCCATGGGTATTTAGTTTCCCCCTTCTCAGAAGGATTGTCTACAGCCATACCACCCTGAAAGCGCCCGATCTTGTCTTTCCCTTTTTTAAAAAAACAAAAACAAAATCAAAATCAAAAACAAAACAAAACAAAAAAACAGGATCTCAATAGGTATCCTAGGATGAGCTGCCTTAGCATTTATAATTCTCCCTCAATACCTTGAATGCTAGAATGTGGATGTACAGCTGTCCTATGGCAGGAGCCTTTCCAGAGTGGTTTTGGTGGTCTTTGGTGTCTACACATTTGAAAGTGCGACTTGGATGCCACAAAGTGTATCATTAGAACTTAACCTCTGATCTTGAGAACTCTGGCTTCAGTCCCCAGCAAACCACTAGATAACACCACTTATCATCATGAGGCTTGCAGCTAATTCCAGGTATCTTAGAGCTCCCCTGTTTGCTTTGCCAACAGGGAACCGCAAGAGAGGAGCAGAGGTCTTTGAGTGGCTCTGTCTTGTCAGGTTGGTCCTGCTCAGTGTGTTGGAGACGATTCCAACACATTAAAAAACTCCTTACCCCTGAAATCATGCCATGCCAATTGGTGAACGGATAAAGTAAAAGGATTTTGTGCTTTTCCCAGCAATTATGTCAAAAGAAAACTGTACTCAGGTGGCTTACAAAACTTGTATAAATGGTCTTGGTGCCCTAATAGAATTATGAAACATCAACATTTCATACCTTAGATTTACCCATGTATTCAACAGAAAAAGGTTTTCCAGATTCGAATGCCTATAAATAGAGGACAAAAATATTTAGGCAATTATCTAGAGGGTTTATGACTGTCACCAGGTGAATTGAGGCGGGAAGGGCTGGAAGCACAGGTGCTGTGTGTGTACCCTAGAGATGACTCCTCAAGTTCATCTAGGCAAAGTGACTAATTATTAAAACAGAACAAGAGCTGCTTGTCTATTCTACATAGATATGCTAAATCATAAACTAAGCGATATTTAAATGTTCTACACTGACAAGGAGGGAGAAAATATGTACATGAGCTTTAAAATATGCATGTAGTCACCACAAACAACCAACTGCTTCCTGTTTATGACAAAGGAGTAAATAATCCATTGATCTGGCAGCGGGGCACCTGCTTTGCAACCGACTCCATATCAGTAGTCCCTAAACCCTCATTATTTTTCCTCAATTAAAGTTCATAGTCTCAGAAAGTCTGTGCTGAGCAGATGTACAACTGTTCTTGACGACGGAACACAGAAGAATCACAAATTTAGAAAACTACTGCCATTTCATAAACCCCAGAATCACATCATTTGCTGTAGGTAAGAAACATTACAAACAGTATGTCTCTTTTATAGGCTGGGAAGCCGGCACATTACAGAAAAGAATATTAAAGTTCAAAACTGTCACATGAGCAGTACATTATGAATACCATAATACATTTTTTTATGATTCAAATAATGGTTACCAAAACGAGAAAAAAAAATAAAGTCTTCAGTGGCTTATAATGTAAAAATTGTGACTGAGAATTAGACAAAATTGGAAATATAAGAAAAACCACACGCAGAGTAATGATCTGCAGAGAAGCACAGAACGCAGTAATGAATGCACTTCAGAAATATGGATTCTACTAATGTTACTTTTATTTTCATCTTTTACATAATTTTGAATCCTATAAGCACTGATCATTAAGTCAAGCCATTTAAATAATAAGTGCAGCAAAGATGTAGCTTCAAATATAACCAAGAGACACTTGGCAGAAGAATTAAGAAACAAAAATCTAGCTAGGGTCAAATACCACAGCATCATCCATTGAAGAAGCTGCGTAAATACAGTTTCTGTCATTCACAAATCTCCCTTTGTGTTTAAGAAGGCGAGGAAGGAAGGTAGGCAGCCATTGAGAAGCTGATTTCACTTTATTCTCTAAATGTTATCTCAAGGAGACATTGAAGACCACAATTTGCAGTAAATGTGAAGTTTCTCTATGCTTTTAGCCTCTTCTTCTCCAAGCACAATTCTGACTGCACAGTGTGAGTGTCATAGAATGTGGCAGATTGCAAGTCTTCGGGTCAGAGTGTATGCTTACAGTAGCAATGGCTACAACTGTTGTTCCACTTTTCCAGTGAGGACTGTGTTACTGTTTTCTACTGCTCCACACACCCTCTCCAATATGGCTTAAAGTTTTACTACTACTAGGAAGGACACTATGCCTATCCATTAATAGAACTACTTTAGTTATCACTAACTCGCATAACTGTTATCTTTATTGTTACTAAGCTAATTATAGACAGAATATGATCGCTTCTTGGCCAAGTCAACGCTTGAAAACCATTTCCATTTTCCAGTGTGATCCTAACACCATTTGTAAAGACAGACATAAATCAGCATCGAGCACTAGTGAAAGCGTTGAAACCCTCGCGGTGTATTGAGTAGCTGGGAAAGATTTTCACTCTTCGCTTTCTCCTACTATCTGTTTTGTGTATGGGGAGTCAAGCAGGAGCTCAGGAGGCCTGAGATGCCCTCAGGCTGCACAGCGATGAGATGCCTGGCTAAGTAAACCTTTTTCCAGAAGAGAGAGAGAGAGAGTAGTGTTAAAATACCCTGGTACTGAATGCCAAAGCGCTCTAGCTCTGTCCCAGGGTAAACTGCTTTCCATGAAAATCCTTTGTGTTATCTTCTGCCTCCAAAACTGTCCTTCGCACAATTCCATTTAAAACGCTATGGCTGGTTCTGCCATCCATCCCACCAGCATCCCTCTTGGTGATGCTGATTGCGCTTTGCCTGGGTTCTTACTTTGAACCCGTGAGTTGAGAGCATCATTCTTGCTCATTTGCCACCTTGAAAAACAGCCCAAAGTACACCAACCAAAATAACATCGTCAGCAATGACATGTGAAGAATATGGGGTGAAAATCTTTAATGTTGAATGTAACCCCGATAAGACTATTAAAGACTAATTTCTCAACACATAATTAAGATGTATTCCTATTAGAAATTTGTTAAAGACCCTATATTAATCTATTTCCTTAACCATGAATAATATTGATTTGTAAATGTTCAATCCAATTTTGCTTACTAAATCTAAAACTAAAACAAATACCTTTCTGTGTAGGTTGTTGGTATTTCTTAAATTATTGACTTAATAAAGCAAATTTGATACAAATGAGATAGTGTTAGAAATGGCTGGGGTTTTTTTGTTTATTTGTTTGCTTTTCAGACAGGTATATGTAGCAAAGAAAGATACCTGTGTATGTCACTGTTGCATGGCTAGTAGGTACATGAGTTACCTAAACTTCTTCTGATAGCTTTTGAATCATAATATACAGATATAATTTGGTCTACAAGGACTTTCAGGGATCCAATAAAAATGGTACATGTCTTGTACTTAGTAAGCAATGAATACCCACCTCAGTTTTCCTGCCCTTTCTTGCATTAAACACCAACAAATACAAATTTGTCGGCCTTTGTTTTGTGACTTTGTATCCATTGTTAGGGCCCAGCACAAATCTTGCAAACTCTTGACATTTTTCCCCTTAAGTATTTGATCTATCCATTCCAATGTCCTGTTGTTGGCATTGATTCTAGGCTGACAGTACCTAGAGATGACAGAGCACCATACTCCTGGCTAGCTGCCCCTGACCTCCTTCCCTTCTGCAGTCTCTCTTCCTTTCGTCCTTTGTCTGTCTCTCCCTCTTCCCTTTCTTCTCTCCCTCTCAGCTCTTCTGCCTAGTTTTCTCCTTTCCCTCCCTCCTTCTCTCTTGTTCTTTTTCATGGTAAGAAGCAGGCTATTTGGTTACAACACTCACTCCTTAGGCCAGGCATGGAGAGCAGGAAGAACCCTGAAAGTGCACGCTCAGGGGAGTAGGAGTGCAGGCTTCTCACCTGGGAAGGAAGTAAGGTAGGTCAGCCCTCAGGGAGGCGCTAACCAAGGTTCCCAGGAAAGTATTTCCCCTTTGATGAAAAGTTTATGCTTGATAAAGAGGCATTATTTATTAGGGTTGTTTTAAGGTATGTTTCTCTATTTTCATTGTGTGCCAGAGAAATTTTGCCTCTACTTCTTCTTCTTCTTCTTTCCCCCCCCCCTCGGTTTCCTGGAGAGATACACTGTTGAAATAGTTTTGCCTTCTA
This sequence comes from Mus pahari, assembly GCF_900095145.1. Taxonomy (NCBI): domain Eukaryota; kingdom Metazoa; phylum Chordata; class Mammalia; order Rodentia; family Muridae; genus Mus; species Mus pahari. The sequence continues at coordinate 7,836,414 of NC_034606.1, read as the reverse complement.
TATACCACACAGATGTATTAAAAATAGTTTGACTTTTATATATAATCTTTACAATTTTATTATAAATATTTTTAACATTCTCTTTCCAACCCCACAAAATAAGTTTGTTTTTAATTTTGCCATTTTCAATAAGTATAGAAAGGTTCATGCTCTATAATTTTGCCTTACTCTTACTTAAGAAGAGCAATAAAATGAATCTTTAATGAAAAAGAGACCAAAGAGAAAGGGGGGGTGACACTGACTGTTGGTGATGATCAGGGAAGTCTCTGTGAGTGTGTGTGTGTGTGTGTGTGTGTGTGTGTGTGTGTGTGTGCGTGTGCGTGTGTGCGTGTGTGAAAAGGCAATATGCCACCCTACTGGGCACATCAGCTTCTGTCTGTACTGTGGGTATTGATTTTGTAAGTGGATCAATGTCAAGAAAATATAGGCTTACCATGTTGAACATTGTTTTCTTTAGATGATAAAGTTTTGGAAATCTTTTAAAATTAAATCAATCCCTTTGACTGGTTGTCTTAGGTAAAACTGGCAGTTATATCAAAGCACTGTGCTCCAGCCCCTCCAAGTGCCAAATGATCATGTGACAGTTATTAATGTACGTCAAATGGTAACATTGGCTAAGCATTGAAACAGCCAAGAACTTCAAAATTACATTTTAAAAAGCAAGCGATTTAAGGGAAACCCTCTACTTAAAAAACTCTTCTTACTAGAGTCAGGCAAGAATTTTATTACAAAATCAAACAGAGGTTGCACAGAAATTGTTCATTCATTTTCCAAAAGGCCCTTACCATTTGGTGCTTGCTGGCAAAACAACCAACCAAACAAAATACAAGCACCAAATCCAATAACAACAACAGCAGCAGCAACAACAACAACAATAGGAACAGCAATAATACCAACAATATGAACAGCAGCAACACCAACAACAACCCAATACAGAGACCACCAATATAAGTGTGATTAAGTTTTGCTCTACAAGCATTTTAGACATTTAGCTTGCACAACTTGGCCAAGTATTAAACTAGCAAACAAAAGGTGGTCTTTCAGATTTAGAATGATTGCCCTTGGTTTGGAGCCTTCCTTCACAATGACAGGAATTGCTTTAAACTCTTAACTGCCTTTCCCTATAATTATCATAAATAATTTTAGAAAAATATCACATAAGTAATTAGGCCTAACAGTATATCCTAATATTCTTGCTAGCTACATCTTTATCCCTCCAACTTTTTACCATTGGTATTGTGTGTCTTATGTTTCACAACCCCAATAGGTGCATATTAATAACCAGAGATCATTTTATATGAGGATAAGAGAAATTGTATTCAAGCACAAATAGGCTGTTGTTACATTTTGATCAATGACAGAGAAAATATTGTCCCCCCCCACCTCAAAAATATACAAATGCCTACATCCTACTGCCAAACTGCAGCAACTGAGGTAAAGGAAGGAATTTGAGTGTCATTTAAATTCATCAACTTGTAAAGGAACTCAAATAAAAATATTAAGCCACACTGCATCTGTGTGAATATGTGAATTGGTTATACTGAGAAATTCCGTTTTCTCCTCTGCAATACTAGTGCCTTATGTCAGAGGTCTAAGGCTTCCTTCAGCATCACCTCCTTTTGCACCAGTGTTACCACACTGGTATATTTAACAGAGACATTTACATGCTTTGCATTTTAAGTGCTTGAAACTCCAAGCAGAGAGCTTGCACATTTCCGCCGCACCATCAGATGTAATGAGTTATGGTACTATCGGCATGTTGATAAGCTATAGCCCAGAGAAGAACAAGAAGGAAGTATAAAAAATATGGCCAGAGGATGGGATAAAATTATCAGCTAGTGTGTTTTCCTGTTTGGTTTTAATCTACATTTAATTAAATTCTTATCTTCTGTGTACTTATGGTCGCATTTGAGTGGCGAGACTGCATTCATTATGAATGGTAAAACTTAACTCAGAGAACATTACATGTGGCTTCTTTAAAAAAGAGAAAAAGAAAAATGCTGTCTTTATTCTTTACACTGAGGCCTCGTAAATGGGGGTCGGGGGGAACCAAACTCTTTCCTGGGTCAAGTGCTATAGCCCTTAACCTTTGGGTTAACTGACTGAGAAATTTGGATTTAGCTAAAATTTTAATCCTATTTTTTATTTTCGCAATTTGGAAATGTTATCAAATTTTGAGACTGAGCAGAGCAGGCATGGCACGCAGTGGAGTGCATTAAGGAAATGCCTTCCTCGTCCTGAGACCTAGAGATGATAACAGGAAGTCTTTATTAGTATTACAAAATGTGTGCATTAGCCTGCATCCTTAATTATTAAAACCATTATATTCCCTTGTCTTTATATGCTGAAATAAAAAATGCCTTAATTGCTATTTAAAGGTGTCTCCCACCACCATCATAGACACTTTGGGTTCATTCAAGCATTCATATATTTTAGAGAAAACGAAAATGTTTTGAACATCACATGACTTTGTTGGAGGACTGGAAGGACAAATAGAGGCCATTCTTCAGCTGACACATGATAAAATAATAACAAGTATGATCCTCTCGCGGTGACTGAGAGTGTGTGACAGACAACAGAGGGAAACAGAGGCAAGGTTTTTCGGGTTTATTTCAGTTGTAGCTTGTAGACATATTGCAGAGCAACTGGGGATTGAAATGTGATTCTTTGTTCCTACTGACCAAAATACATCAAAAACATCAACAGGAAGAACAAGGAAAAACAAAACAAAACAAAGCAAAACAAAACAAACAAAAGTGTCTGGTAACTGTCTGTAAAAGCGTTTTCATAAACGTCTGCTAGAGTAATACAAATCCATCTCTTCACATTTGTAAATTTTATTTGTTTAGCTTCGCAGTGTGAAGGATTGGACCTGGGACATATGGCCTACTAGCCTAGCATTTCTACTACTGAATATAGCATTTACGTATTTTCAACAGGCAAAAACTGTGTCTAAAACCTGTATGCAGATAAATGATTGCCATTCTTCTATATTATATGCAAAGGGGGGCTACAACCTGGAGAATACTAAAATTATAATTCAAACACTTGACTTTGGAGAGTTTTAATTAGTTAGTGACAGTTACCAGTTCATCCAAATAATCCCAGCACAAATAACTCAGGAACAGTGTATCATTCTATACCAACAGTCTTACTTTGAAAGGAACTGTAAAATTCCCAGAATTTTGGCCTGCTAGAGAATAACTTTACTCATAATACAGTATGAAGACCATCTAATAACCCAAGAGGAATAGAGAGACTCCAAATGATAGAAAAACCTTCAGGAAACATACATAACAATTTCCAAGTCTTAGCACTGTCATTTCGCAGAGCACTCATCCAGCTCAGTAGATGGAATTGCTGTGCTTCTGTGCATAATTGGACATAAAATCACAACTGGGAAGATTTTTTTAAATGTGACAATTCTGCAACATTAAGCCTTTTAAAAAGTATTCTTCTCTCAGCTAAGCAAGCTAAAATATTCATAACAAGGAAATAAAACATATCCCATTATGAGAAGTTATCATTCATATCTATGTTTTATTATAAGATATAACACATACTTAAAAATAAAATTGTGGGTGTGGTTTGTTTTAAAAATTATTATATTTTTAAGAGTACTTTTATATGATCCTCCTTAAGAATAGTTACAATATTTATTTTCATTTAAGCAAATATATGCAAGAGATATATTCATGAACACATATTAATAAGATCTCTGTGCTGCTTTTACTTAAAGAAGTGAAATGTTCAAGATATTAAGCATTAAGATAATATTCAGTTCAACAAACAACACTGACTACATTTGCTCACAGATAGTCATTTGAAGTCTTAGGGAGATGGAAATGAGATACAACCTCTGCATGGGAGTAAACTATAGTAGGCCAGTATTGTAATAGTGTTTGCTAGGATTTATCTAGCAGAGAACAAATAGAAAACAAAGGCGCTGAGGGGTAGGTGGATGTCAATCAAGTCAGATATAAGGAGTAAGACCTAGTTCTTAATATACTTTAGACAGCTCTCTGGGAGGAATTTGAAAAGTTTTGGGAATTGGACCAGCTGAAGCCTGGATGCATGGGGAAAAGGTTGGTGGGTGATTGTAACAGGGGCTCACTAGACTAGAATGCTATTCCGAGTGTGGATAATAATGGAGTTTAACATGGGAATTAGAGCTCTACTGGTTATTGGACTAGAAGCTATGCATGTTACCAAAGTTGTCTATATTTGCCCCTTGACAGGGAGATGGTATAAAAAGCTAAGTGTAAAGCTGAAGGACTCATTCTGGTGCAGGAATTTTCAAGGCATCCCAACATGAATCTGTGGGCTACTTAGTTAAACATGCACCTAGAATTAGAGCAAACGAGCCGCATGAAAAGCAGAGGAAATGGCAGTTTTCCCAGAGAAGAAGATGGGAAGTTGGAACCGGGCAGTATAGCTTCTAGAGAAATTTGGGCAATTGAAAAGAGGTCCTTCATATCAGAACACCACGGCATCTACTGAGTTGGTTGGACTGTTCCCTCAGAGGGTAATGGTAAAAGGTTTGGACATTTGGGGAACAGTTTGCTTTGAGAAGCACATCTGCCTTGATGGGTCTTCCTAGCAGTGTTTATCCAGGCACCCAGAGGCCCAGGTTGCTGTCATCCAAGGATAACAGATTTACAAGCATAATGATGACACTTGCCTAGTACCAACCTCAGTTAGCTTTATTGTTGCTGTGACAATATTATTGCTTGACATAAAAACTTAAAGGGAGATATTTATTTGGGTTCTTGACTCAATGCATCAGTAGTTGGAAGAGCTGTATACATTAACACCATCCACATTATTCTCAATTAGTGAGTTCAGAAAAGCTTCCACTCAAACTGGAGATCTCTTAACTACATTGCAGGGTTGGGGGACTTTATAGGCAGCCCCTAAGATAAAAATATATAAAGATGTAAAGGTTAACCCTCACAATTCAAATGGAGACCTTAGCAAGTTTTGAATGCTAGGACTATGGAAGTTCTAACAAGCAAAACTGAAGTCAATGCACAGAATCAGCCCAGGAAAGTGGCCATGCAGGTCAGAACTGGCAAGGTCACGGAGGCAGGACTGCCAAAGTGCTTGGGAGCTGACATCATGTCCCTATTCACCCTCAATAACAGATGCAGATCCTTTGGATTTAGTGTTTGCCCTGTTGGCTTTCAGTCATCCTTAGGTAGAATCCTAATTTGATGCTATTTTATTCTTCCTACTTCAGTGAGAGTGTATATGTTCTTTGCTACCACATCTTATACTGTGTAAATGTGGACCTTGTTTCTGGTTTTACAAAAGAGATGACCTATGATCTTGCCTTCATTTCTTGAGGGGAATTTAGAACTCATAACTTGGAACAATCCTGAGGCTGTTAGGACTGTGAGAATACCTTGAGATGCATTGAATTCTCTTTGAATCATGAGGTGTTGGATATGAGCCTCTTTAGAAGTAGGGATAGAATTGCTATAGTTAAAGACATTGTTAAAATGAATATGGGGATCCATATCTGGAAGCTAGTGCTTGGGAATCTGTGCAGGAAAACCATGAGTTGAAGGCCAACACAAGCCATGGAGCAAGACCTTGTCACAAACAAACAAGAAGAAACAACGAAACAGCGGACACACAGTTGGGTGTGGAGATAGTATAGTTTTGATTCAATGCTGCCTCCATGTGGGCTTGCCTCTCCTCCCTGCTCTAACCTTTTTGAGAGGTAGCCGATTTCAATCCTGTGAACTGTTTTTCAGTAGAATGAGAATTGAGAAGATTTTCCCAATTTCTCTCTACAGGCACATCTCCTTGTCCTACTCTGATGCTGAGCTGCTTAGAATCTCATATTGGCATAATATCACTGCTTATGATCTGTAGGCTATTTTAAATTAAGCTGTGGGATCACCATGTGTACTGCTCCTTTTTAATAGAATATATATACATATTCTATTAAAGGATGCTTAGCAAGGTTAAAATCTATAACTCCTGCATAAATGATTGTACAGTATCTTCATTCTTTGATCTCTTGTCATCTAGTGAATGTTTCTTCTTGCTATTTAGAATCACAAATCTTGGGCTCTTATTTATGACCCTCATCTATGCTATCCCACATCTCAACTGTTATCAAACTTCATTTCCTTTTATTCATATTCACTTTCTAGAATTTTAATCACAACATGTTTTAAATTTACTAGAGCACCAAATATAGTATTGCCCCCATTTTCTTAATTGTCCCTCATCCCTTCCTATCCTCAGTTCCATGTTTATCTTGTTTACATACCCTGGTCTTATCTGAAGCACTTCTCTATAAATGTTCTCAATTCTCTCTGGAAAAAAGCTCAATCTTCTCCCCTCAAAATCTCTATTTTATAATAATATGTTGCAGTAGTAGCCGAAGGTTAACGCAGGACAGGCCCATCTCATTGTAAATGTTATATGTGTGAGTATAGCTTTCATTTTTTCCTGTCCAGTTGTTTCCTAATTTCCTACCGTTCTCCATTGTCCTGCATTCTCAGTTATTCAGGAAACTGCTGTAAGGAGCAGAGAACATAATTTTCACCCCTCTATACGTTCTGTGCCCACATGTACTACTGTGGATCTGCTGACTGTATTCCTGAAGAGCAAACTCTCCAAGTATGTTCTCCTATTTCCCAGCAAACCTCAAGTTCCCATTCCCCACCCTATCGTTTCCAGAATGAAGATATACCATAATCTCTTGCAATTCAACTGTCACAACTAAACACACACATTCTATCTCTTATGTTATCTCCTTCCATTTTAAACAAAGTAGCTCAAACACAAATCTAGGCTTAGTGCATCCTGACAGATACTTACAAATGTGTCTACTCCCACGGTAACCAAGGAACTTATGAGTGTCACCAAGGAGCTGCTATCTCCTGGGGACGTTAGAGGTTGTTACTCTTGAATATCAGTAAAAACGGCATGGACTGTCCTTGTGACGGCCTTACTCTTACACTCGACATATTCTCCTGCTGTCCACCACACTGGCCACATCTGTTTCCGTGCTTAGCCCTTCCTCTGAACCTACATTGAACTCTTCTCTTGCTTTGTCCCCTGCAACCTCTGGGAATTGCTTGGCTTCCCGCTCCTTCCACCCAGGAAGCGCTTTGAGGACATCTACAGTATTTTTCCTTACTCTTCCACAGACTGTCTTAAATGTTCTTTTCTCAGACAGGCTTGCTTTCACATTGCTTTATGAGACTGCAAATCTCTTTCCTGTTTATTTTTGTTCTGCAGTATTTTTCTCTACACACTTCCCAACCCCTTTTTGCCACTTACCAAATTTGCATCATGAGCCTTTCTTTGCTGTCCATCTTTCTCTTACTGGAGTTTCCCCCACCTAAGGAAACAAGTTTTCTTGCTGCTTTGGATAATGTCTTGCTTATAGTACACATGCAGCAAGAGTTGGTTATATAAAGAATGAAGGCAAAGTAATACTTAAACTTTTTACTGTCTCACATATTTTATAATACAAATAAATTGTTTTCTCTTTCCCATGACCTTAATTATACTTGTATAATAATTTGCTCATGTTCTGGTATTTTAGGAATATAAACTCAAACACCCATAATTTCAGCTAATTTTACGGCATTATTTAGCTTTAGGATGCATTTCTGTGCAATGAATACCATTTACCATCGTCTTTTTCTTGCTTCACTCCTCATATTGCATTAGAACAGGCACTGTAATGCCATTGGCAGTAGTAACAAAAAGCTCATAATATATAGATTAATTTGTTTTTGTGTCTTTCTTCTTCCTGTATGTGTCATCTATCATTGTGAGATGAGAAAGAAGAAGGCAAAAGTGTGTCTGTGGAATATTTCCTATTTAATTAAAGAGAACCAGTTGAGGCAAAATGCTCAGTGTCGTATAATACCTATTTCTGATTTTGACTTTGACTAAATAGGAAGCCTATAATAAAATTAAGATATGCACACATTAAGATGTGATTTGATTTCCTTGTCTTCAGTATCAAGTATTTTTCCCAGAGTCTATTTGCATGAATTCATCATGCATCTGATATATGCTTAAGGAACTTAACTCTCTGAAACAACAGGTCTGAGGTTTAGATGAGAATATATGGAAGTGAAATTATAAACGAAAGTGAAAAAACTCTAGCCTTTCCTTAAATAGTCAGAAAACTGCAATCCAATGTCTGTACTGGCAGTGTCCTTGGGATGGTCTGAATTTTATTGTTTTAATTTGTCTTCAATGACTTCTGACACTCTAGTTTCAACGTACTCCTAAGAAGATTTGAAAAAAGTAATCTCCTGACCCCAAAGAAAACCAGAGTAACTCCTGCCATTCAAGTGTCTTGTTGGGAATATTGATATGTTAAATCAATTGACCATGTGATCAAGAAAAATTATAATCACATTTAATATTTTGGACCAGAATCATTACTTGAACTTTCAAAAACTGAGAATCTTGCTATCATATAGATGTTTCCTTTATTTTTCCCTTCAAAGCTACGGTGAGCAGATGGGGATTTGAAACAAGCATTGATTTACAAAAATGATCAAAGGGTTATCATGGAAGCTCATCTATTCTTTAAGGATATGACATTCAGTTATTTTTATTTTTTTTTTTGACCATTCACCTTCTTGTGGGACATACACATACACTTCCTTTGATAATTCAATGAGACCTTATATAAAGCAACTCATCAGACTATAGAGATGGGGAAAAATGAAGAAAGAACATGTGGGATCCAGGCAAAGATCTGAAGGACTTTGCTAGCAATAGTGTCATGGTGAATCGATGACTTTTCATGGATTCTAACTCACTTTTAAAACAAATAATATGCACCTCTTGAAATGTAAACTAACTTCTTTCTCTTTCTTTCTTCCTTCTTCCCTCCTTTTCTTTCTTCCTTCCTTTCTTTGTTTCTTTTCTTTTCTTTTCTTTTCTTTTATCTTTTCTTTCTTTCTCTTTTCTTTTCTTTCCTTTACCTTCCTCCCTCTCTCCCTCCCTCCCTCCCCCATCTCTCTTTTTTTTTGTTTTTTTTGTTTTTTTGTTTTTTTGTTTTTTTGTTTTTTTGTTTTTTTGAGACAGGGTTTCTCTGTATAGCCCTGGCTGTCCTGGAACTCACTTTGTAGACCAGGCTGGCCTCACTCCTTTCTTTCTTTCTTTCTTTCTTTCTTTCTTTCTTTCTTTCTTTCTTTCTTTCTTTCTTTCTTTCTTTCTTTCTTTCCTGTTTATTTAGTGGTGGTGGATTTTTGTTTTGTTTTATTTTAGATGCTTATCTTTGTTCTGGAACACATCTGGGTTACATGGATATGTGAACTATTGGGATTTTGCTCACAACACTGCACCCTTTAAATAGAAGGTTAACATTTTAATGATCTGAGAAATATGTTCACTTCAGAGGAGACAAAGCCTCAAGAGGTTTAGTGATCCCATGTTTGAGATATATGGGGTTTTGGTTTTTTGTTTTTCTGTGCTTTTATCATGTCCAAGTTTGTTTACAATATGGTAAAATATGCAGGCTTGGAAATAGGTACCACAGTCTTGCCTCCAGACATTTTTTGACTGTGCCCTCAAAAGTCTAATGATAATATTGCCCAAATACATGGCAACTGAACTGGTCTATGTGTTACAGTGCAGCTGACCAGTCAGAACAGGCCTCCACAGATTAGGTGGTGGTTCCTGCTTCTGCTATGATTGCTGATGTCTCAGAAAACCCATCCAGAGACAGGACAGTGTGGAATTCTAGGTAAAATGAAATGAGAACATTTTAGGATGTAGTCATCCATCATTAGGCAAAGACTTTCACTGTAAGGGTTAAACGAATTATAATAAGAATTTGGAGAAACATCTTTTCTTAAGAAAATATATAGATAATTTGAGATAGAATCATCAACCTTCGCTCAGACTGCCATGTTTACTCACTCTTTTTTTCTACTATGTCTCGGAATGAGTCTAAAAATAACAGAAGAAACTCCATAGATCAAAAAAACACCTTAAAGTTATATGTAAAATCATGTGGGCATTTCCCACACCTTTTAATAGACTACTTAAGGATATTTTTTGTTTTTGTTTTTTTCAAGACAGAGTTTTTCTGTATAGCCCTGTCTGTCCTGTAACTCACTCTGTAGACCAGGCTGACCGTGAACTCAGAAATCCTCCTGCCTCTGCCTCCCAAGTGCAGGGATTAAATGCGTGCGCCACCACTGCTCGGAAACCTAAGGATTTTTGAAAACATTTCCCTGAAATGATTAATGACTGAATGAAGACAATGGCTGAGCTGAGAAATAGCAGTGCCTACAGCAATCTACTGTTCATTGTGAAAAGCAACTATTTACAGTATAAATATTTCTTAACTTTTGGGTTATATTTGTGAAGAAAGTAGTGGTCATATGTAAAAGCCATATTCAAATAGGTAGTAAAGAACTTGTCTAATAAATTAAAATATTCTTGTGTAATATTATTTCTCTGTAGCTAATAATAGGCAAAGCCAGTAAGTAAATAACATAAGCGTCAATAAATCCTCAAGTGTTTATTAATTTCTTACCATGTTTCTAGGGTCTCTGTGTAGTGGTGATAATATGACTCTGAGCAATTATCAATATGCTTAATGCTTTATTCCACAATGTGAAAGAAATGAAAGGAATTAATAAATGCCAGCTACTCCTCCTATGTCCTAAACATTGGAAAATTTCCCCCGTTTATGTGCTTTCTTCTTGAAAGATGTCAAACTTGCTTTATGGAAATAAAATATCATTTGAGACTAGTGTTAGTTATTAATTTGGTACATTTGACTATCGAGAAATACAGCAGAAGCTCTAGGTCAAAGCCTTTGCACAAAGATGAGTATTAAACGAATAAATATTTCTAATATCTAAGGCGCAATGTCGACTAGAAATTTACAGAGATGGCTACCACCATGTTTCACGTTCCTATGCTGCTTTCTGTGCTTACAGGATCCCACTTTTACTCACAGATGCATTTGCACTTGTAATGGATTGATGTCGATATTTAGTTCATAACAATTTTTAACCAGCATGGTTTGTTACAAGTTTTACTAGATTACATCGAGAACAATGGTTAGGGTTTTAAACATTGAAATGCAGTCTCAATAAAAAAGGAAAGCCATGTGACATTTCATGCTTAGCAGTTTATCAAAAAGAACATTATTCTTGCTCGCCAGTTGAGGAACTTTTCCTGGAATAATCATCTTTCTAGGAGTTTACAGAGATGTTACGTTTTTGAAAAGGAGATAAGGAAGGTAGCAGCTTGGTTTCCTTGAAGGTTCTCTTGAGAAGGCTTAGCACAGCTTGCTGCCTGCCGGATACTAGTCTAGCTACTCGATAGACATAGCTGAGAAAATACAATTTGGAATCACATAATACACAGAGCAGCAGAAGTGCTTGCTTCATGCCAACTCAGCGTAAAACTCACGTTTCTGCCTGTAATGAAGTTCAGATGAGTTAAGAATGAGTCAAAACAGGTATTGATGATAAATTTATCACAAAATGATTTAAAATGCAGCTCTTAATCTTATAAATTATTTTGAAATCTTGACCGTGTAAATTTTTAAAACCTGTTTACATAATAGAGCCTGATATTTAAAACCAGCACATTGGAAGATGGATAGATGCTCAATGGTCAAAGGTGATTACTGCTTTTAGAGAGGACCCAGGTTCAACATCCACAACAGGTGGCTCCAACCTTATAAGCCCAGTTCCAAAGGATTCAATTCCCTTTTGTCTCCTTGGGCACTCACAGAAATCTTATATGCCTAAACTCACACAGGCACACACATACAGAAAATAAAGGTCATGAAATATTGGACATAATCTTTTTCTATAAAGGGTAATAAAGTATAGTTTTAAATGAATGAATGGAGTGGAAATTGACATAATACAGTTATGGCCATCCATGTGTTTACATGTTACAAGCACATGCATTTGCATATCAATATTCATGCATTTGTCTATATGTATATTCTATTTGTATACATGGAACTTGGACAACAAACTAAATATTGATAAACATTTGCTAAAATGACTAAAAGAAAGAAAATCTTTCATGTTGGACTTGTAAGTTTCTTAATTAATGCACTGAACTAAAAAAACAAAAAACAAAAAACAAACAAACAAAAAACATGGTTCATGAATGACAGAACAGACTTTTTAAAATGCTATGTTCAATAGAGAGGTCCCAGAAGGTCAAAAAATGAAAAAAATTTTTATGCATTAGGAGCCTTAAGATTTGTCTCAAATAGAAGTTTTAAAATTTGATTTGTATCAGGAAATTTGAAAACTTATAAACAATGAGCTTATATAGAAATGCTTTAAAAATCATAACTTGAAAACATCATTTGTGAATTAAAATGGTTTTTAGATATTTTTAAAGGATCAATTAACTGTATAAAATCTTTTTTTTTTTTTTTTTTTTTTTTTGATTTTTTTGAGACAGGGTTTCTCTGTGTAGCCCTGGCTGTCCTGGAACTCACTCTGTAGACCAGGCTGGCCTCGAACTCAGAATTCTGCCTGCCTCTGCCTCCTAAGTGCTGGGATTAAAGGTGTGCACCACCACTGCCTGGCTCAACTGTATAAATTCTTAAATACACACTTTCTTATTTTCATTAAATACATCCCCAAATTCCAATACTTGTTTCTTTTCCAGTCAGTGACAAATTACCACTGGAGGAAAAATCTTTGTAAATGTGTAAATTAAAAGCTTTATGCTAAAAGGGAATTTTCAGACCTTTGTTTTGAACTTGGAAGAAAATTCCCACAGAAACTCTAAAGAGGAACCTTAGCAGTGGTGAAACTGGTAAAATGATTCTCAAAACTAAACAAGCTTTCTTATTAAAGACCTAGGCAAAGGTCATGAAACAATTTCTCCTGGGTTTGAAGCCCTTGGTTAATCACATTTTAAAAATATGAGAGCAGTTATGTGTGTCATCATCCTACCTACATGCATCTCTGGGCAGGTGCTGGCTGTGCATTCTGGGTAATTTTCAATTGCAGTATTGCTACAAAATGTAGGATTTAGAGTCATCTCTTGCAAGTGCATGGTTGTCTGTATGCTCATGTAGACAACTTCACCACAGTCTTTTCAGACATCCCAGCTTGCTCTATTTGTTCATAGCACACTTGCTGTTTCCATGGATATTTTAAAACTTCTTTGTTTTGAGAGAATTTATCTTTATTAATTTTTCTTGAGAATTGCATGCACGTACATAATGTATTATCCATACACCTTCAATTCCCTCCCCTCCAGTACCTCCATACAGCCTGCGATTCTTCTCTCCCAATTTCACGTGCTTTTCTTTTTTAAAACCTGAGGGAACTTAGTGCTGCCAGAATGCATAAGGATGTAAGGTCATCTACTGTAGTATGGATAGCTAATGGGATGCCATCCTAAAGAAAACTGACTTTCCCCCCACAAGCAGGCATCAGTTGCCAATAGCTTAGGTATGGCTGAGACTTCATGGGTTCCTCCTTCCCCATCCATGCTGGAATTTTTTGACTGGCTTGATTTTGTGCAGATCTTGTGCATTCAGTCACAGCAGCTGTGTGCTCTTTTGTGCAATGGCCCTGCCATGTCTGCAAAAATGATTTTGTGTTATCTCTCTACTATCTTGGGTTCTAACAACTGTTCATTCATGATGATTCCTGAGCCTTGGGGGCAAAGGATGTGGTACAATTGAACCTAGGGCTCAGCACTTCACAACATCCTATTCTCTGTGCATTGATCTGTTTTCAGGCACTGTATTGACCACTATCTATTTCAAAACAAGAATCTCAGATAACTCCCGAGATACACTGACTCATGGGTATATCAACAAGTATTTAGGGGCAATTTTAATACCAAGTCCACTTAGTAAAATAATAGCAGTAGGTTCTCCGTATTTGAGAAGATCTTAATAAAACAAACATTTAAACCAATATTTACTTATTGTAGTTTTTATTTATAAACATATATAAAACTACTTATTTATGCTGCTGCATTTTACTGTTGTGTCACATGGCACAGAAGCAACTCCGTGTCTGGAGCATGTACGGATGTGAATCTCTTCTGATGGGGCTCTTGATTA
>NC_034606.1:7809843-7817343 GCF_900095145.1 Mus pahari | reverse complement strand
TACGAAATTCAGAAACTATTTAATAGGACTTTGCAATCTATACCCTCGTTTTTAAAGGGATTCTCATCATCATATGAGGATTAGTGAACTTAACTTCTAGAGATACTGAGTACTATAATTATATAGAGAAATAAAATTAATTTTAAGTGGGCAGTTCCTTAAAGCATTCATTTTCAAGGCTGATACTTTCGCTTCTAACTAGAAAATACCAGAATATCAGGTCGCTGCCAAAAACAGCCTTCATTCACTTTCTCACCCTTCATTCCTGTGCTTACTGTGTTTAATTCTCAAGGCAACATATACCCCAGAGTTTTTCAAAAGTAAGAGAAGTCACGACTTGAAAACCTGTAACCCAGGCACACAATTTCTTCCCTCCCTCCCTCCCCCCTCCCTCCCTCCCTCCATCCCTCCCTTCCTCCCTCCCTTCCTTCCTCCTTGCCTGCTTTCCTTTCCTTCTTTCTTCTCTTGAGCACTAACAAAAGTGAAGAGAGGAGCTTCTTGTTACAACTTTAAGTGAATTTTAGTGACAAGTCTATCTGAGAGCAGAACAGATGCCATAAATCATCACACTAGGGATCCTCATATGAATACATTATTTAAATTCAGAATATTCACGAATCACCCAAGAAGTCCTAATTTATGAGAGGAATTTTTTGCATGCAGTTCAGCACATGTATTGAAGGGTATAACAAACTAATTCCTGTCTCCCTTGTGGAGAAGATGACCTCGTTATTCCTAGGTAGTGGGTCCACAGAACCTGTTTTGGCAAGTGAATGGTATATATGAGTGACTGGTGACATTTCTTGAGATTTGAATGATGAGTTTGTGTCTAAACACCACCTCTTTTGCCTTTGCTTTCATCTCTTCTCAGGCAGATCCTTTCGAGTTTTGGTCCATGGGATGCAGACTTCCCAGTGAAGTGCTAGGCTCAGCTGAATATATAGCAAGCATCAGTTGTTTTCAGTCACTTGTTACAGCTGCTCTGACTGACACAAACATTAACCTCTGGAACTGGTTTCTAGTTTAATAAATCCATTACGTAGGCTCCACATTCACAGCGAGGTCAGAGCTTATAACTTACTGTCTTCTATTTAAATTCTAGTCCTTTTCTAAGAAATGCAGTTGATTACAAAAATTTAAAGTTTTAAAATTGTGGTTGTTCAAGGAGAGCTTCCTTAACCTTCACTGGTTGCACACTGGATTTCTAAGCCTCTACATTTTCCCAGTCCGAGGACAATGTGGCATTTTACCTTCTCTATTTGCCCATTTCTTCTTTTTCCAGTTGTTTCTGTGTTTAAATATGCTAAGATCTTTCTGAACTCTTTGCTTTGTCTTGCTGTTTTATGCTACCTGGGCGGGGTTACCTTCTCTCTTTAATGGTGAAGTCCTCACCCTTCATGGTCCAGCAACAGCAACCGCTCTATGATATCTTCCTGTCAAACCTAGACCATGCTGTCATTCCCTACTTTGTGTTTCCATAGAACATGGTACTTGCAACCTCTTACGTCATTACCTTGTTCAGTATGGTGTTTTCTTCCTAGCTCAGTATCTTGCTGTTTTTCTCTTTAAAGCCAAAGTGCATTGAAGTAAGTACTCTCATTCTTCTTACTTCAGTAATCATGGGGGAATGACGATTATCCATGTGTTTACTAACAACTTGGGTTGGTTTATTACTAGTTGGGCTATGTTTCAATACCTTTAGCTAAGAAAAATGGGTAAAAAGTATGATGTGGAATTTTAAGCTACTTTTGTTTGTTTTAGAAAAGAAATGATCAACAAAAACTCAAGGTCTCACCTTACCTATCCCCATTCTCTTACCTGAGCGGAATCAGGTCATTTATTTATGGTCTTCTCTTGTCCTCCAACACTTCTGCCTGTTGTTCTCTTGATGATTTATGCACATCCCACCTCTGTTGTTAAGTGATAGGTTCCATGAGATGCACAGCAGAGATTATAAAAGCATTTTCTCCTTCTAAAACTCAGTTCGCTCATTCCTTCCCTGTGAATGTTTTGCCTGTTCACCGTTGGCAGTGTTTCTTGAATTCTGATACATTTACCAAGTCTGTCCATTGGATACTCAGGACCTGATACCATTGCTCATTTTTAGTATATCCTTTCTATCCAGGGGAGCTGCTTAATAAACTCAATTATGACCAGGATTTAATCTTAATTTAGTCTTTGAGCCTTGTTGAGGCCTACACAAACAAAGCATTGGCTCCTCGTTTAGTGACCAGTCACAACCGTGAGAGGTCCTATGCAGAACTGATGGGAAGACCAGACAATCCCTGAGATTAACTCTTCTTGTTGATCACTCCTCCACCCAGCAAACAAATAGAACTTACCACTTCTCATTATTAATTTAATTACATCAGAATCCTCACAGCTTCCCCCTTCTTCTCTAGGAAGAACTTTTCCATTTTAAATACTACAGTCACACATCATAGACATTTACAGCAAAAGGTCAGAGTGGCACTTGATTGGCTAAGACAGTGCAAACTTGTAAAATATTGCTTGTTAGAATAATTACATAGAAACAAAAACATTGCCAAATGTTCTAACAATTAAGGTAGGTTATTCCCACTGCTAGAACTTTCTGAGCTAAAAGGCCAATAAAAATTGTGCTAAATAATTGATGACAAGTTAAACAAGAAATGGAAGAAATTTGCATATATAAATTTAAGTGATTTTTTTTTTTTTGGTGAGGTTTCTTCCAGAAGTCTATATCTTGAGGTGATAGATACTTTTTTTTTTTAAATATATGCTCACAGTACAGTTCTCAAGCTCTGCCAGTAAAAATTTTTGCCTCTGGAGAATCACAGATCCAAATTATGATAAAACTCTAAAGAAAGCTAGCAGAACACAATGTTGGGCTGGGTAGTTACAGAGAGGTTTACTTAGTGCCTTGTTCCTTTGCACTCCAAAGTCTGGAGGGTGAAGCTTAGAGAGGAAGCCTTGTCTCTGGGGGGGAAAAAAGGGGGGGCCTCTGAGCACAGCACACGTAATTCCTGACACCCTATAAAACAACAGGAAGGCAGTTCTGTGCCATTCCTCCTACTTTGCTGTTTTGATATGAAAAAGAAATCTGCTATTGCCATGTGACAGGGCACGATGCTAAGGAAGGCTGACAAGGTATCCCAATTTATGACTAGGAGACTAGTGTGACTGTTGACTACTAACACCCACTTCTTTCCTACATATTCCAGCTGGTGAAGAGTTATTGTCTTGATCTCTGGATAAAAGTCAACACTGGATACTTCTGTATCTCATTCAAGAGTTTGTGAATTTAAACGCTCTGGGTAAATCTACTAGAGTGGTCAAGAATGAATCCACCATTTGACAGTAAAGAAAAGTAGGCATTTAAAAGTGTTTTGCAATGCTCGTATAAATTCTCTCTCTCTCTCTCTCTCTCTCTCTCTCTCTCTCTCTCTCTCTCTCTCTCTCTCCTTTTATAACTTGCTATCATTAGAAGATAAGAGGGAACAGAAGTGAGTGACACAGGGGGAAAAGCCACAAGAAATATCAGTTTGATGTACAAACATCACTGGAAAAGAATGCGAGAATGCAGCTGAAGAAACTCACTGTAAAAGCAGATTATACCTTTGAAGCGGGGGAAAAGAATTGACACTGTAGAAAATCCAATCAGCTATGTAGATACAGACTTGAAAGTTCTCCCTGAGAAAAACAAGTCAAAAATACATTTTTAAAAGAAGAAATGATGATGGATTACAAAGGGAGAAAAGCCACCTGATTTAAGAATATACTGAGTCCAAGAAGGAGAGTGATTAAAATCTGATTAGTAATGCACCAATGAACCTACTGTGCCCACCAGAAAGAGATACTGGACCTAATCTACGAAAAAATTATATACAAGGATTTAAAAATACTACCTTCATGAGAGAAGGCTTGGCTAATATTTAGAAGACATTGGGCTCAAATTGACCTAAAAAATGGAAGAAAAGAAACATTTTAAAGCGACAGCAAGCGGGGAAGAGAGAGGGCAGTGTAAAAAGTATAGGAATGAAAGGTGAACCTTTATTCTGTCAAGACACGGGGTATATCTAAATCAAGGTTGTCTACTAGAATTATAAAGATGGCAATAAATATGACTTTAAATTTTATAACAGCCATATCTAAATAATAAAAGAAACAGTTGTAATTTTCTTTAATCATATATTTTATTTAACTCAATATGCATCAAATCAAATTTGTTTATTTATCCATCTGTCCAGGACTAGGTATTTGAGATCTGCTCTAGATTTAAACTCTTAGCCTGCCTCAATTCCTCAATTCAGACGAGGGGTGTTTCAGTACTCAACAGCCCTAAGTAGCAAGTGCCTACCACACTGGGTAGTGCAAAAAAGAGAATTATGCACATAAAATCAACTCTCAGAGCTGAATTCGATGGGTTTTATGTGAGATGGCAATAGCAACAACAATGAATTTCACCCAAATTATGAGAAATCAATTTAATCTAGCCATTAATTCAGTATTTGTGAATAGAAGATGCGCATAAGGAATGTCCTATTTTACTTACTTTGCATTTTATTTTTAGAAAAATACTCATAGAGTGTAAAACTAGCAGGCACCAAAGCATAGAGCATGAGTACAAGAAAATCATAACAATGAGAATTCATTGCAATATTTAACATGTTTCCCCATGGAATATTTAAATACTATTTAAATTGATAAAATGAACATTTTCGTTCTCAGAAAAAAAAGTGATCTGACCTTAAAAACATACTACATGGGCATTATAGAGACGTGGAATGAGAAAAGACTTTGGGTTTGAGGTACTTACATATTATGGAAAGCTAAGAAAATCATAACAAAATCCACTTATGGATTGCCAGTCCTGTATACTCCTGGGTTGGGGGTGGGGCTGGGGGTGGAGTCTTGCCTATACAAGTAATTTTAAGAAGTTACTTTCTTTCTTTTTTAAAGGTACAGTAAATACTACTGTTGTGCTTTCTCCCACTCCTCTTCCTCCTTCCCTCCCTGGATGGAGCTCCTTATGTAGACAAGGCTTGGCTTGAGAGTCACAGGGATCTGCCGGCCTCTCCCTCCCTAGTACGGGAATTAAAGACATTAGATGTCATGACACCCGGTTAGTTCTCTTTTGTTTTAATATTCTCTTTCACAAAAGCCCTTCATTCTTTTTGCAAATGAAAGTCACCATCCCATAACCTTATTGATCTTGAAACATGGGAAGGTATGGAACCTAAAACAAGGGAAGTCTGGATAGCTCTTTTCTTTCTTTCTTTCTTTCTTTCTTTCTTTCTTTCTTTCTTTCTTTCTTTCTTTCTTTCTTTCTTTTTCTTTCTTTCTTTTCTTAAAATTTTTTTATTAGATATTTTCTTTATTTACATTTCAAATGCTATCCTGAAAGTTCCCCATACCNTCCCCCCGCCCCTGCTCCCCTACCCACCCACACCCACTTCTTGGCCCTGGCATTCCCCTGTGCTGGGTCATATAAAGTTTGCAAGACCAAGGGCCTCTCTTCCCAATGATGGCTGATTAGGCCATCTTCTGCTACATATGCAGCTAGAGACATGAGCTCAAGGGGTACTGGTTAGCTCATANTTAGCTCATATTGTTGTTCCACCTACAGGGTTGCAGCCCCCTTCAGCTCCTTGGGTACTTTCTCTAGCTCCTCCATTGGGGGCCCTGTGTTCCATCCAAAAGCTGACTGTGAGCATCCACTTCTGTGTTTGCCAGGCACTGGCATAGCCTCACAAGAGGCCGCTATAACAAAATACCCATGAAAGGACATAGGAACAGAGACAAAATTTAGAGCTTAAGATGAAAGGATGGACTATCCAGAGACCACCTCATCCGGGGATCCATCCTATCATCAGCCACCAAACCCAGACACTATTGCACATGCCAGCAAGATTCTGCTGAAGGATAGCTCTTTTCTTAAATGGATGTCTTTTCAGAGTGCAACTGAGGAACAACAACGAGGCTAGCTCACTCATCCTGGTGACAGGACTCTTTGTCAGTGGCTGAACCTGAACTGCGCATCTGTGGTGGCACCTACATTGAGGAGAGAGATGGTTGCTTGCGGGTACGAGTTGACATGCTGAGTTGAGGCTAAAAATGAGGTTATATCCTTTGGTGGAAGAGTGAGCTGGATTTCTGGCACAAGAGTAAAGTTGCTCATTGGAATTAGGAAATGTCGCACATAGCTAGCTTCATGCAATGACAGAGCCAACTGTGCAACTCCAAGGTTTATGAAAATATAATGCAGACACATAGTTATTAGGAATTAAGAGTAGTAAATCACTAGAGAACTAATGATAAAAATAGCAATGAACCCTAGTAACTAATAATATTTAAAACCTTTTACATCTGTGTCTAAGCTTTTAAACAGCAAAACATTTATCCCACATCAACACTCATCTAGGGGAATCTCCAATCTGAGTCCTATGATATATATGTGAAGGGCATTCATTGTGAAGAGAGAAGTGGTATGGTGAAAGGGAGGTGTTCAGGAAAGAGCTGATACCTTAATTTTTCTGTCCTTGGATACATCTCTAGGGGTGCTGGTTACCAAAGTTCAGTCTAATGTCAGATTGCTAAAGGACCTTACATTAAAAAAAAAAAGTGAACATATTTTTCATAACTTAAATGTGTCCTTGTAAACTGCCCAGCTTCCTATGATGTCAAAAGGAAATCATGTAGAATTGGCACACATTATTCCTAGATGCAAATTAGCTAATGAAATAACTCTGTTCTGGTGTTGATCTTTTTATAACTATCAAGGCTGTTGAAATTAATTCAAGATTAGAATCTGTCATAAAATATTAATCACAGGGGCTATTGGCCCAGAGATCCCTGCTAGTCACGATGCTGTCCAAGCCTGTTGCCTTTGATTGAATGTAGCATCAGTTTTTTTCTTTTACAGTGAATGAAGACAAACAATAGTAACAATGTTGCTAAAAAGCATAGTGACAATTACTAATGTACGATAGGTTTTATTTTTTTTATTGAAGACTGGTGATTAATGCTTCTATGTATAATGTTTAGTCATTCTTCTCCAAAAATTGTAAGATTCTATTATTATATTCCTAACATTATATAGGTGTAAACTGAGGTTTACAAAGTTGATTAATATATCATAGCAAAAAGCTAACCAACAAAGGAGTGAAAAATCTACCCCAAATGTGTGTAATCCAGAATTCATGATACTAAGCATTTTAGAACCTCTCTATGAAAGCTTGACTTATTTATGTTTATACCTTTTGTTTGACTTATCACGGAAGGGGTGCACTGCTGTGGTCAAATTTATATCAAAGAACTAGTGTAAAATCACCAATACTTCTGTATTAGTCAGGGTTCTCTAGAGTCACAGAACTTACAGATAGTCTCTATGTAGTAAAGGAATTTATTGATGACTTACAGACTGCAGTCCAAATCCCAACAATGGTTCAGTAGTAGCTGTGAATGGAAGTCCAAGGATCTAGCAGTCGCTGAGTCCCACACCGCAAGAAGGCGAAAGAG
>NC_034606.1:7777158-7809794 GCF_900095145.1 Mus pahari | reverse complement strand
ACACCTTTAATCCCAGATGACCTTGGACTCGGAGATCTCCNNGNCTTNATCTTCTGGATTCAATCACCACTGTGTCTCAAGATCTCCATACCAAGATCCAGATCAGAAACTTCTATCTCCCAGTCTCCAGATTAGGTCCACTGGTGAGCCTTCCAGTTCTGGATTGTAGTTCATTTCAAATATAGTCAAATTGACAACCAGGAATAGCCACTACAGCTTCCAACTATCACAGAATGAACATACCACATCGTCACCTTGAAACATCTCAGTTACTATCTTCACAATTTAACGGATGACTAAGCTGAAGGCAAAGCTAAGTCAGACATTACTACCTCATGTGTGTTTTGGTAAATATATAAGCTTTGCAACTGATGTCAGGAAGATTGTTACAGATTTGAAGACAATGTATACTTGAACATCACAGGTGCTAAAAAACAATCTTACAAAAGTGGTTTGGGGAAACATACAGTTTAGATGACGCAAGTGACATGGGAGTAGTATATTTCAAAGCAGTAGATCCTGGGTATTGGCTAGAATCTGAATTTTATAAACAGATCATCTTTAATACATCAGTTCTTGACAACTAACTGGATCTTACTTGTCAAGTGAAGACAAAAATCATGCGAGAGACAGGGGATGCAAGCATAGTAAAATGAGGTATGGGTGTGAGGAAATAAACAGGAGGATTGCAAAGATTGAACTAAGGCAGTTTCCCTTTTGGAAAGACTTGTGAAGACAGAATCAAGGCAAGGACCCAATACAATGGAAATATATATGTATAAAGTGAAAAGTTGCAAAATTATATTACATTTATGATTAACCCTGAACAATTTCCTCTAGAAAAATGAGAACTGTATGTTACTTGTTTGTTTATGTTTCTTCCATCAATGCTTTGAACTTACAGAAACCCTTTTGAAAGTCATAATTTCATTTGCGGTTTTTGGTACAAGCCTTCAGAGTACAATCATGTCTTTAAACAATGTGCCATATGGTTAGATAAACACAGCTACCATCGGTTGGATGGCTTCATTTTTCATCTTGCTACAGTTTGAAAATGGATATATAGTAAAGCTCTCATGTTCTCATGAAATGTGAGGATTCTTCTTCGGGACTAATCTTTCTCCATCAGGCAGAAAATCCTGGTATCAACTAACCAAAGTTTACTCAAATTGTCGCCTGGACTGTAGCTGTCTCCTCATTAGCCCCAACACCCTCAACCCCATTAGAGGCATGAGTGAGACTGAGCAACGACCACCAGGTGGCGCCAACCTACAATCAGGGAACCACGTATTTATTGAGGCCCAATGTTTTTGCCAGGATGACTATGACTAATTATGATCTCACATATTTGGTGACTAAGTTTTCAGACACCGCTTATATTATTCTACAGATAATAAAAGTAAGTTTATGGCTTATTCATGTTTATACAGTAAGGCTTCTGTCTATGGCCCAAAGTCAGGCTCCACAGTAAGCAAGAGTCTATGAGCTCACGGTCCAATGTAGCTCCTTGCTACCCACGGTATGAGGTAGTACTGACCATTTCTGAGCCTGTGCCATCAACTACAACTCATTTACTCTGCACTGAGACAGAAGGACTATGCTGTGCAGGCATGAAAGAAAATAAAATCCAAAGAAACAAACCCCAAGGTGTGTTGCGAATACACTTACTCATACTATGATTTCATGTATTAATCATGGACATTTTTTTTTCTGTAATGAATACTCAATAATTCAATCAGTATTTCTCTGGGGATCAGCCAACACTCATGAAGCAGGTAGCTTTGACTCCAATCTAAAGAACCATAAAACCTAGTGTTCAGGAGTAGAGGCAGGAGAATCAGAAGTTGAAAGTCATCCTTTGCTACTGTGCAAGATTGTAGATAGTTTTAGTAACATGTCTCAAAAGAAAAAAAGAAAACAAACAAACGAACAAATGAAACAAAACCAAAACCACCACCAAAGTCTAGGAACATCGTTCCACTTAATTTAACAGTTATCTGACAAGAATTGGTAAAACATCTACCCCAAGGAGAGTATGATGGAGACTATGGAAAACACTGTCGTGGTTTCTAATGTAAAGGACTGAGTAACCTATTAGTGGAGTTGAAATAAATGGGAACAGGGGAGGGGAATGCAGATAATGTAAGACGAGTATTAGACGCAACGACAACACAGCTCTTATCAGGGAACATGGAAGTGACTGAGCCCAGGGACGGTGTGCACACTCTTACATAAAAGGTTACTAGTTTGATTTTTGCCACGAAGGGAGGCTGTGATATAAACACTCTGAGAAGAAAGAGCTGTTAGCCATTCTGATTCATCTCTTTGCTTTTCTCTGACTCAGTGGTTCCATTTGGGTTAATACGATCCTTGACGCTCCCAGCAGATTCTTATCGGCAGTTTTGTAATAACTGCTGACCTATCAGGGGGAATACTGAGAGCCACGCATGGAGTATAATTTTTCAGCAGCCACAGGGCAGGTGATGCTGGAAAGGCAGCTCTCTTTTAAATGTATCAGCAATTCCTAGTCTGCAGTGCGCATACAAGTAGCTCACAGTTTGTATCTGTGCCAGGAAGAGGCAGGCAATGCCTGCTCCACACACCAGTGGTGAGATGTGTGATTTCACCCTTGGAGAATGTGACAGAGTAATCGACTTTGATGATTAATCCATTGTCACAGGAGGCTCAGCACTGGTGGGGATGAGTTTGTTGCCTTAAGTGACTCCCCTGTTGTGCTGCATTCTTTAAAACTCTTAGGGAGTTGATACACTGTGAGAGGGGACGAGGCTGCAAACCTCAGGAAGTCACTCCAACTCTTTTAGACTTGTGACAAAGCACATGAGGCAGCTACATGTTTTCTTTGGGCGTCCAGATTTTACTAAATCAAGGGATCTTAGAGAATACATCCCTTCTGGGAAATTCTTGATAATAGGAACACATGATCTCACACAAGGTTTAGAAGACTTCCTGTAAATCATGGAAAGTGTGTTAGAGAGTCTCTGCGGGGGTACTGCTCCATTATTAATGTACCTGACCCAGTATTATCACATGTAGTATATGAATCACATACAAAAACATATCATGCATAACACAATGCACGTATATATTTCTTCACATATATGCATGTTAATGAAAGTCACATAAGCAGATAAATACATGCTACATGTTACTTCTTCTAAGTCAAACAAAGAGAAATCATTTTGTCTGCTAGCATCCCTTTTTCCCCTGTCCTCCAAATGGACATGATTTCAGATTATGAAAAACTACTTAAGAATTTAGCAATCTTTGAGAGAAAAGACAATAGTGTTTTATTTATAATTTATTAATACATATTATATTAGAGGCTACATATAACTCAGCTGGACTGAATAGGAAACTGGAGGCTTCTTGGCCCAAGCCTCAGAAATTCTGAATCAGGAGGTCTGGATCAAGGTCTGAGAAATCTACAGGCCTCCTCTCAGCAGAGGAGTCTGAAGCAGATTGTCTGAACACCACATTTTGACAACAGAAAAAAATTCGTAACTGAATAAGTCAGATGTAGCCTGGGATTTAGCTCTATCACTCCGTGGCTATTCATCATTAAACAAAGCCATTAAATTATATAAACTTCAGTTTCAATGGCAGCCTAATAAATGTTTCCTATTTGACCCCCTAAAAAGATGTATGAATGAGAGTGTATAGATACATACACATGTAAAGGTTTACTAATGTACTTGTATAAATCGCATGTAGTGCATAATACAAACAGAATAATAAAACGCATAGTTGTCTCTCAGCACAGTAACTTAGAAGGCACTGTCTGGTCTTTGAGCAATTTTTGATTCCATAGTCAGACTAAGTTGTAGATGACAGACAGCTGTTGTTCTAATATGACTGCCGCTCCCTTGATCTGGTGTCCTCGCAAGACTGAAGTGAAACACCAAAGACATATATCAGAACATAGTGTTTGTTTAGGGATGAGCAGTGACGTCATGGAACAAGGTCAGACCTTTAAATACCACAATGTGATTTTTCTCTAAATTTTGCACTTTTCCCAGTGGGCTAGCTAGATAAGGAACATTGTAAAGTTTAACTGACATTATTTAAACAATTCTCTTGATTTCTCTAGGTAAGAAACAAACAATACTCAATTTGTAGCTTTGCCAATTTGCATAAAATAAACACTATTACCATGGCCAGATTTAATCTAGCAATGGGATGTCTAGCAATGGGATGCTGATACACCTTCACAGACAATATGTGTATGTGTATGCATGTATGTATGTGTGTATATATGTATGTATTTACTATACTGACATAATGGTTTCATAGATGAGTAAAATAATAAAAAAGCAATAAAATTATCTGTTAAATTTTAATTTCTTTTAAGTTCACATCATGGATTCTGAATTTCACCAAATTTACTATCTGAGAAGCTTTAGTGTGATTGGAATTTATATATATATATATATATATATATATATATATATATATATATATATATAAATGTCATAGAAAGGAAGAACACACAGCATACATGGAAATAGGAACTCCAAATACATGCACACACACACACACACACATATATATATATATATATATATATATCATAGTGAGAAAGAACACAGCATATGCAGAAATGGGAACTTACATATACATATACATACACATATATGTGTATATATATATATATATATATATATATATATATATATATATATGTCATAGTCAGAAAGAAGACACAGCATACACAGAAATGGGAACTTGGGCTAGTTTTTGGAGGATCCTCACAAGGATACAATCTGCCCTACGGGTTAGGTAAACCACTAAACAGTTGTTCTCTTAAATGGAGTTCTTATATTATCCAAGAATATTTAAGGCATGAATCTGAGTTATAGTCATTGAATCAATGATGTACTCTCTGTCAGAAAATCAGCTCAAAAGTACAGAGTATAAATGTTTTTTAATAATGAAATCAGGCAACAGCTATAAAAATACAATAGAGAAATATTTGACCTACTCCTTGGGAAAGGAACATTAACCGCTTTGGTCTTTGTGTATACAATATCCTTGTTTTATTTGTTTGTTTTAAAATCTGTTAAAAAATACCTTTTGTTTACCTTGTACAACTGAAAGTTACAGGTTTATGGTAAAAAATAAATAAATAAAACACAAAGCTCACAGAGATAGAGAGTACGGGGACAAAGGTCAGAGCCCAAAATGGTAACAAAGCTTCAGGTTGGCTGGTGAGAAGCTGGGTAGAACTGGGGAGAGAGAGAAATACACCACCATAGGGCTAGAATGTAGAGAGTTCTCACTCTGCTGGGGATGTGGGTGAGGAGGGCCCTAGCATACATGCACACTGCAACCTAGCTTCCCTTTTAACAATGCAGAGAGCAAGACATAGAGAAGTTACACGAAGCCACAAGACCATCCACATAGGAGAGTGGGTATCAATGCTTATGGGTATCATAAGCACAGGCTTTGGAAAGCTGTTTCAAAACCACTACAAATATACAAATGCAATGCTTACAAACACACATACAAACACATGCACCCTGTCTTGTGTTTTCAAGCTTTATGAGATTTAGGTTATGGCATGGTTCCAGTACTGAACTTAAACTACATTTCCTACAGAGTTTTGAAAGAGTAGAAATGGTTACCCCTCCTCCCCACATGTCTTTCCATTTGAATATAGAAAGTGGTTCTGTTTTCCTTTCATGAATATTAAAAAGAAATTGCTTTTCCTAACCCACATTTGAATTAAGCACATGCTTGACTTGATTTGTCAAATGTAATATGGGCAGAAGTTATATATTCATTAATAGCCAGTGGGCATTTCTCCATATCCTAGCTTCCTAGCACAGTGATCAAAGAAGTCTGTGCTGGGCTCTACTCTTCAGGGCTCCTCAATGAACGCAACAGACAGAACTTTGCTGATGACCACACTAGGCATGATGTATAATTGGAAGGCAAAACTTTTTTCCAGACCCATGAGTTAAGCATAATTTAATCTATGGCAAACAGCACTCTCACCCCCATCTTAAATGAATGTTTGATTTAAAAACAAAGCTCCCAGCTGGATAGCAGTTACAGAACTTCTCCATCCGTGCCACAAAACTACATCACTCCACTAGTCCTTGCTAGAAATATATGTGACCTCACCAAAGTTAATCAGGTTTAATATGCACAACTGCATGTTCCTATAACAGATAAGAGACAATGTAGGGACGTTAAAGCTTGGACAGTGCTCAGAGGAAGCCAAAATGTGTAGACACTACCCCTACCCCATTTGGAGTTTCATAATGAAATCCAAAACCTGAGGAGACAGTCTCATGTTTCATTCTGCACCTATCATGCTGCTCAAACTTTGGTGTCTTTTTCAGGTATCATCCTACAAAATGTTCCTAAAAAAACCCTTTAAATAAATAATGATTCCGATTCCTAGCACCATCTATTAAATTTATTATACTCTGCTGCCTTTTGTGTACAAAAAGTATAGGTGTTGGAGAGATGGTCCCATGTTTAAGAGCACTGGCAACTCTTTCAGAGGGTGACATTCCCAGCACCTACCTGGTGACTCACACCTGTCTCTAAGTACAGTCCCAGAGGACCTGATGTCATCATGTGGTCTCCATGAGTACTGTACACATGTGCTGCACAGAAGTACATGCAGGTAAAACACCCATACTCATAAAATAATAAAATATCAGCTGTCAGCTAAGATTGGACTCCCAGTAGATCTTGGTGTGTGGTTGATTACTTCACTATCTACCATTTAAAGATGAAGTAAGTTCATGAGTTTCTCTGGAAGACAAGGATTTAGTTGAGGAGTATAATCTGCAAGCCACAGTTCTAAGTTTCTCTCATGCTTGAATCTTCCAATCTTGATGATATAAACTCCACACTGTTAACTCAATGTGGTGACTTACTTTAAAATCATGGTTTGCCACGTAGCCCAGGCTATGTTAGATACAACTTTCCCTTCTACCTCTACCTCCCAGTTCTTGGAATTACAAACATGCACGCCATGCCCAACGACTCTGTTGTTGTTGTTATTGTTATTGCAGTACAGGGAGTTAAATCCCAGTTATTGGCTGTGCTAGGTAAGTTAAATACCCATTAACCCCCCGGTCTCTTCAATGAGAAAAATGTTAATGAAAAAGGAAGAGACCTATTGAACACAGGCTTACCCTGAAGTGCTGCCCACACCAAGTCCTAACATATGGAAGGTCCAGATTCTTGACCAGCCTGAGTGATACCCCCAAAGGTTGTCTCAAAACAAGGAGCATAAACAAGAACAATATAAAACAGCACCTTAATTCTTTGAAAAATCCTATTAAACACATTTAAGCCAGTGATATAGAATATAATAAAATGGACAAAAATAACTTTCCTTATTATTCATGAAGCTGTATCTGAGTCTTCTATGGTGAAAAATATGGACAAGAGAAACTTTAAAAGTGACTTATTTTAAACCAGGGGTACAACATTGTGAATCATGTCTCTTTATCAATAACATTGCATTTTGCCTTAAATAAACAAACATCCCCCCCCAAACCAAAAACCAAAACCAAAATGAAACACATTCCTAAAATACATTCTTAAAATAAACTTGAGGATATAATATTTATTACAATATATTTTTCTACTACAAAATACGGAACAACTGTTTAAGCAAACATCATGCTGTATAACTTGAACCCCAAGCTTGTTGTAGGAAAGAATAATTCTGACTAAGGTGTATCTGAAAGTGGGGAGCAGAAAAAAGAGCTACTGGGTAAAACTGCTTCCCACCGGCCCAGTGAACTGAGTTTGAGCCCCAGATCCTGCATAGTAGGAGGGCAGAACGGATTTCTTCAAGTTGGCCTTTGACTATATGTGCTCACTGTGTTAGGCATGTCCTCTCTACAAAAATTATGGTGTGTGTGTGTGTGTGTGTGTGTGTGTGTGTGTGTGTGTGTGTGTGCTTATAGTTCAAAGGTATAGACCATTATCATAAAGAAATCAAGGCAGAAAGAGCTGGAAGTAGCTGGTTACGTTTCCCACATGACAGAAGAGACTGGTGACGTGCTGACGCTCATTCCTTATTCTATGTGTACATAGCTCAGGATCCCAGGCATGGAACAGTTCTGCCTACAATGGGCAGGTCTCTTCATCTCAACTAATGCGATCAGGATAATAGCGCCTAGCCGTGACCATCGGTCCTCTGCCAGGCGAGTCTGGCTTCTGTATTGTCCGTAGCAACACTAACCATGATCACAGGCTATCTTCAGTTAAGCCGTGCTGCAATCTCAGGCCACCACTCATTTCTCCCATGAAGACATAGGGTGTCTTTTCTGTCTTTTGAATAGTTCATAAGGAACTGGGTTCTGACTCTCCTTCTGTTACCCTTATTGGTAAATAACACGAAAGAAAGAAGGTGTGCATTTCATGCCAGAACTGACTAGTAATTTCCCACTGCTGGTTGGGAAAGCCATCTTCCCCAAACTTGGGTGAATTAGGTTGCTGACTTAGTGTGCCCTTGGGCACCACAGTCTTTACATCATGTAGCACATTAATCTACTGGCTTGATTTTTCTCTACTATATTGCATATCTGCCACTCAAATGAGAGGGAGAGAAAATGTTATTCACTTGTTCCTAAGAAACCCAAACAGTCCCAAGGTTTTTTTAGCTGTAAGGATAAAGGACATGTTCTATATTGGTATGTGATTTTAACCTCTAATCTGCTTGTAAATGTTAAACAGTCTTAAATTTATTTTATGTATTCTGATTTTCTATTAAATGTTAAGGTGTTCACTGAATATACACTACACTAACATATAATTGATTAACTTTTGCATTAGAATACATGGCTTCAGAAAACATAAGCAGGCAATTATAGTGATTTAATATGGCAGCATGCTTTGACACAAATTAATAGCTTTCCGATATTAATATCATGATTAAAGCATAATACCTTAATTATATACTGGCTTAGAATTTATAAACATTTCGTACCCATGATCCTCCAGTTCTGTCCTGTACTCCTTTTGACTAGGTTGTCTGAGGTGAAGGCTGAAGCTGAAGATCATTGTGATGACAGAAACAGGCTCACAAAAGACCCCCAACCTCCAACTTTAAGCTCCCGGGTGCTATGTGCTAACCACTGAGCTAAATGTCCATGAAGGGGTTTCATCATAAAGCAAACTGGAACACGGTGCCTTGCAGAGTTGAATTGTAGTCCACTTTCCCTTGGGAGACAGTACATCTTATCTAAGTATTGCAGATGTTTCCCAAATGACCTAATAAATATTAGAATATCATTGAGGTAAATGAGGTAAATATGTCATTGGAATCTTGCAGTCTTCCATAATTAAATGCAACATATCAGCTACCTTTTTTTTTTTTTTCCTTCAAGCGAGCTAAGCTTGTCTATGTTGAATCACCAGCACATTCTGATACAGAAGGCGAGATCTGTTCATATTGGCTGTCAGACAGAGGTGTGAAAAGGGGTAAGTAATTATCTAATTACCATGATATTTTAATTAATTCTGCATCCTAAGAGCACAGATTCTAACATGGATTTCAAATGAAAGATATCAAATCAGGCCAGAACTCTAGCCACAGAAGAGGGTATGGAATTTCACAAACCTCCAGACTCCCTGGAGCATCTGATTTCCTTACATACTCAGCATCTAGGGAACAGAGTTATGGTATTGTTTTTCATGGGAAGCAGTCAATATAGGCATGTATACAGAGGCAGTTTATTTCTGCCAAATGATCACTCTGCAGAGTCAGCACAAAACCAATTTGTCTATATGAGGGTCTTCAGCTGGTTCCAGGGTGGGATGCTCAATTCCAGATAGTAAGAAAGAGGGAAGGATTAAAGGAATATATATATATATATATATATATATATATATATATATATATATATATATAGGAACATTTCTTCTTACTCCTACTTCCAGTACTATGGTCAGTACATTTATCTGTTGTATATCCTCATTTAAATATATATATATATGAATATCATATAACACACACACGCACACACACATGCACACGCGCACGCACACACATACATACATACATATATATATATATATATATATATATATATATAGAGAGAGAGAGAGAGAGAGAGACATAAGTTGAAAAAATGATTGAGTAAGACATTCTGAAGTCACTTCCATAGACACTGGCATAGTAAGCACATTCAAACCCAA
Source organism: Mus pahari (assembly GCF_900095145.1). Taxonomy (NCBI): domain Eukaryota; kingdom Metazoa; phylum Chordata; class Mammalia; order Rodentia; family Muridae; genus Mus; species Mus pahari. The sequence continues at coordinate 7,799,603 of NC_034606.1, read as the reverse complement.
GTTCACATGCATTAACACAGTAAACACACACACACACACACACACACAAACACACACACAGTCTCTCTGTCTCTCTCTCTCTAGAGAGTGACAGACACACACACACACACGCGCATACACACACACGCATGCATACACACACACACACACAGAATGTCTTCTGTGTTTTGTATTTTCTATTTGTGCCACAGAAGAGAAAACTCATGCTCGCTTATCTGCCACAAGAGTGGGACAGAAGTGGATGAGGGAACTACAAAGATTAGAAACTTTCAGAGTCTAAAATGAAAATAAAGTATTGAGGCTGCTCATTGTAGCTGCTGCTAATAAGGACAGGAAGGAAGAGTGACATGGCATTATAATGGCAAAAATATACACACTTGCTTAATAAGCTTTCAAGAACTGGAGTTTTGAACTGGCTAAAGTGCTTACTGGGTGAGTTAGAAGATCTGGATTCAGATTCCTAGAACTCATCTAAACACGCATATGGTGATACTCATCTTCAATCCTGGAACTAGATTCGTGGCAAAGACAAATAGATCTGATGAACTTGTTGGCTAACTTGGACTGCTGACATGATGATCTCTAGGTTTCAGCCGGAGATAATGGCTCAGAACATAAGATGGAGAAATGCTTGAGGAAGACACCTGAAGATGTGTCCATAGACATTGGCATTAGTCAGAATATTCAAAGCCAAATGCACACACTAACATAGCACACACACACCACACTTATACATACCACACACACAGACACATACACACAGATGCACACACTCATTCATGGATACCACATATATATATAGACATACACACATAGATATACACACACAGACATGAACACACACACACACTCATACATGGTGAATTTTAAAGTATGACTCTACTTTTTTTCTTTCACAATTATAGTGCTTTATGCAATGAAAAATTTATACTTGATGTTTAAAAATAAGGACATTAATTAAATCAAACTAGGTTAAGACCATTAAAGGAAAGATGTACAGATATTTTTGCTGTGATATATAAAGAAGGCTTATCCTCATTTAAATATAGTTTACTTCTCTAAAATGTTAATAACCACATCCCATAATATAGCCTCATGAGACACACAGACTTGAGTGTTTGTTCATCTCTGGGACAAGATGGGACCCTATGAACCTTTCCATAGTGAGATTTTTCTTCAATATATTTAAATATATTATATATTCTCATAATAGTCTCATAATCTGAAAATGAATTTAAAAGCATAGCTGTATGGACAACAATAACATTATCTGCTATTAGCAGTTTTATTAATAAAATGTTTTATTCTGATCTGAAGTGTGTTCTTATACAAGGAGATCCTTAACATCCCGATGATATGTGTTTAGCATCTTCTCACTATAATATAGACTGTTTGAGTCAGGGGTAGAGCCCCTGTTGTATGATTCCGTCAGCATTGATTGTTATTTGTCTTTATTTTCCTTCTAGGAGACATACTAAAGAATTGTTGTAGTTATTTAGATAATAGCAGATACAGTGGTGTGTGTGTGTGTGTGTGTGTGTGTGTGTGTGTGAGAGAGAGAGAGAGAGAGAGAGAGAGAGAGAGAGAGAGAGAATTGTGTTGAAGATCCGGATTCTTCTAGAGCAAAAGTTAATGAATGGAAAGACCCTTTTGGATGTTCCTCCCTGTAAGCACATGTGTACCAGGTTATCAATAAGGACTGAGCAGTCAGCCATGTATATATCACACTGAAACATATGACTTCTGACATAGGACAAGCTCAGACTACTCTAACACATTTAATTTGGTATTAATGAATATTCTGCTTAACAAAAGAACTGTGATGAAAATGTATAGCCAAGAAATGCACATAGAGTGTTCTGTAGGAAAGGGAAAGTAGAGAAAACAAAGACTGCCACCACCTTGTCTGCCATAGCCACCCCACTCTGCCAGGCTTAAAGTACTCTTGACTTACATTTGATGCCCACGATAAGCTTTAAAGTACTAACTATTCTTCTCGAAGACCTAACACATGCTGCAGCTACATATTGTGCCTAATGTCTTAGTTATTGTTTGTTGAAACCCATCTCTTAAAATTAATGCACAGAGGATGCTGATAGTTGGAAACTCACTTGTTCTTCAAAACAAAGCAAAACAAAACAGAGCAAGCACAAAACAAACACACAGAGACAGCCCTTTAAGAAGGCGAGCAGACACTTCCTGTCAAATAATGAACAACATTGTAAGACAGATTCATTCATACTACAGCTGCGACTTGATAATCGGTTCTGTTTGGGATTTGTTTGTGAAATGTCACACAATCCAAGATGTTTTAATTATGTCGCGTTTCATCCAAAGCTGCTGATTATGAAATGAGTGATCAAGAGTTAAATCAGACGAAAGTCTAGAAAACATGTAAAAAGAAAGACTGCCACAGCGCAAGTACACCAAATCTGCAGCGTCCAGCTGATAGATTTTGCTTATACCTAAACAAAAATACCTCTGGCTCAAAAAGTACATGTCATTCTTAAAAGAGGACTGCAGTTCCTGTTTATCATCTGGTCTTTCACAGTAGGAAGCCTAAAGACATCACCTTGAAGACTATATTTTCAGATAAAGCACATCCCTGAGGACGTATCACATTCTCTGCAAGAATTAATTTATATGTATTTAACAACCACTCCTCTGCTGTTTAGAAGTGTGTTGTTGATGCTGGAGATACTGTGGCGTGTAGCTCACCTTTTGTTTCAGAGATTTACTTCAAGATGTTTTGGCCTCAGTGACTCTAACACATTTCCATTTTTGCTTTACTCTGTGAGATTCTATTGCACATAGATTCAGGTTTACATTTCATCGAACTGGCATATAGGATGTGTATTAAATATTAAAATGACTCTAGAATAGTGATCAATAACAGAACATAGAAACAGAAAATAAACTGAATGGCGGGATTTCTCAGATAAGATTAAATGTTCGGAAAGCTACATATAATTACAAATTCTATGGAATAGGAGTAGGCCTGACCTGATCATAGGGGCTGAGAAATTTCCATTTCTTTTTGCAAGAAGAAAACACTAATAGAACAATGTAGTTTGTTAGACATCCAAAAATATACCTTAAATATTAATTATAGACAATTGTTTCTCTAGTTCAATTATGAGACTAAATATGGAAAAACAAACTGTAGAAATGAGAAATAATTTCTATTTTTCTATACAACCTAAAATGTTATTGGTATAATAAATTTCACTCTTATTTAACTATTCTTAGCCACAAAAGGAATAACAACAAAAACCATAGTTAACCCCAAATTTGAGAACTACCTGTACTTCTCAAATCATATATATGATCTAAAGCAATTAAATTTTGTGGTCTTAGTACTGACAGAGAAAATGTCAAGTATAAGCCACATTGAGACTCTGGACAACAAACAATTCAATACAAGTTACGGGAAGCAACACATCTACAGCAGAGAAATTCTATATTTCATTAAAAAAAATAACTAGGCAGGTGCTCTCCTGTACTATTTGGGTACCATATCTGCACATGTATCTGTGTACAGTGTAGGAACACATTATCACCCCCACCCACCGACCCAACACAAAGGGCTGCTAACACAGTTCTTGAATAGCTGATTAATTTTGAAAAATTACTAAAATCAATTCTGGCTCTCGTACCTCACTGAATACAGATAAAGTAAGTTCCGAATCCATAGGCACTGGTTGCCATGCAACCTGCTCTAGCAGTGTGGCACAGTAACCTGGGCTTGAATTTTATAGGCCCCAGTGTTTGCCAACTTTATGTTCTGATACTCTAGTGCATCTCAGCTAACTTCCATTAAGCAGTGTTTTGTGGGGTAGTATCCCAAGGTTAAAATGATTAAATAACTTTTATGGTTGATCAAATATAAGCCCTTATTATACACAGTCGGCAAAAATCATACATTTTAATTACTTTGTTATCGAACATCTATGTATTTACACTTCATTCTTCGATAGTCATATTGAATTTAGTGAACCTTTTAAACACACCTAAAATATTAGTCTTTAAAATATTTACCAAAAGCAACAATTAAATAAGAATAGGACAGCAATAAACAGCATTCATAGAATGGTGAGCATTAAGTATTTTTTATTTCATTCCTTTGGGTAGTTACTTTAATTTTTCTCAATGCAACCAAATTAATTATCTGAGAGTTTGCGTTGTGTTTCTCACTTTGCAACCATGCACAAAATAAAGAAAACTGATCAATATTTGATCACAGTCACAGTGCATTAATTCAAAGTTCATTTTCGGTACAATCACTGCCATTATTCACTTCTGAGAGGCACCACACGAATATGAGAAAAAACATTCAATTTTCTTAGACAGAAAAAAAGGACCTTTAAACTAGAAGCTTTAAAAATAATTGCATAGGTAAGACAAAAAATCTTTATATAATATTCCTTCCGATGTGTTCACAAAAATACCAATGAGGTCTTGTTGTTAACATTAGAGTTTGTGCAAATATAAATTATTCTTTTGTCAGGAGAGAATCGAATGGCAAAAATCTCTTTAATAAAATCATCTCTTGGAAATCCACTTATTATCAAAATGGAAAGCTATTTAAAATCTAGCCATTAACCTCTAGCACTTATGTAAAAGCAGATTTATTAGAATATGAGTGAATACCATTTTAGTAATTTACACTATAAATATTTCAAAATAAAAATATAACCCTTCATTTACTACAAAGGAAAGTGAATGTGACAAAATTCACTCACATTTAATTTTAATGGCATGATGTTCAGATAATTACATTTTATAGAAAGACCAAAATATGCAATTAAATCTAAATAGATTTAATATTGCTTATGCCTTGCACTGGGTAAATTAAGCCACAGATCTCCTTTAAATAACTTACTTGTTCATTCTTACTTGCATTGTCTAAAATCTATTTGCTTAATAAAATACCACCTCGTCAACTTTGCCAAGGACCTCAAAGTGATGACGTGGCAAGGCAAGAAGATGCTGGAACTCATTTTGATTGCATTGGAAATGTTGGCATTTGAGTTTGCAAGTAATATTTCCATGGACATAGACTCTAAATCAAAATATCAGTATACAGTTAATCTAAAGTACATTGAAATTGAAGCTTTCTGAGCTCATTACAATGATGGCAGTATATAATTTTTATTCTCCTGTCTATTTTATGGTCAGGGAACTATCTAATTTTTATTCATATAACTCATTTCCCCCAGAGTTCATTTGGTTAAGTTTTTGAATAACTCACGAACTTTGTCCTTAATATAAGTGAAAGCTATCATACATAAAGCAGGTCTTCCTCCCGAGCAAAAAACGTAGTAGTTAAACCCAGGGCATATACTTTAAAGGTACACTCTTCCATGTTACACTCATCATAGCATGAGCTTGTTGTGTGAGAAATAAGGATATTTGTGGCACTATCATTTTTAAATTAACACATAACCTATGAATTTAAGAATATGATAGGTGTTTTTTATGACTGAAGGCATCTTGGAGCTTAAAATGTTACTAGGCAATTATGTTTTAATTTTTAAAACATTTTGATGCATTTGGCATGCCCAGGAAACATGGTAAAGTATATTTATCCAGTGTGATACCCTCGTACCTCCTCTTGGTCACCATCTCTGCTGTCTCATTCATGTAAGAAGCCCTGGACCTGGAATCTGCTAAGTTGAAGGATCAAGAACAAATTATCTGGTAATAGTTTAGAGGAGATACCATGGGGGATGTATAACTCCCATTCAGAGTTGATCAGACCTGATTCCGATCTGAGGTGCATCAGCTATGTGTACACTACTCACACAGACCTGAGCTGGGTATCATGACGACTTTGAGAAATTCACATGTTTCAGATCTGTGTCTCATGACTGATCACACAGCATGAGTCAGGGATTCAGAGATGAAATGGAGGATTGGCTTAGCTTACCCTCCCACTTATTTGAAAATCAAACGTATATTACAACTATCAGATACTGGAGGGACATATTCTCCTTGTCAGTTCTGGGAAAAGGTTTCTAAATACCTGAAGAAAATAGCTGACAAATAACAGCCTGAAATGACCTCAGATATTCATCAGTTAAAACAAAAGACATTCAAGTGGCTGCAGAAATAACTACAGTTAAGGGCACTTTCTGCTCTTGCAGAGGACCCACATTTTATCAGTAACACCCATAGCAGGTGGCGAACAATCCCCTGCTACTCTAGCTCCAGGGGTCCAACACGCTCTTCGGACATACTCAGAAACTGCCACACACACACACACACACACACACACACACACACACACACACATACACACAGGACATGGACATGGACACGGACACATAACAATAAAATAAAGTTCTTTCCCTTAATTTAAAAAAATCTTCACAGTTTGATATCTTCTAGTGAAGTACTGCCAATATCAAAGTGAGAGAGGGAATTTTTAATTTTCTATATTTAAGATATTTCAAAAATCAGATTTTTAAATGTTCATGGTATAGGATTTTCAGGGAAATTATATGACAGGGAATACAAAGTGACACTGGATTAAATATAAAAGCCAAAAGAGCCGGGAACAAAAATTTAAAGGATGTATCATCAACCTTTAAATAAGTCTTTCTCTGTCCCTAGCTAAATTACTACAATTCTTGGTGCTCTTTGTGCCTCATAGCCATTGAAAGCATATGTGATTTAACAGCCCTCCTCAATAAGGTCTTTAAAACACCTTCCATGCACTACCTATCTGTAATTCTGCTTCCCATGCAGAATGCGGCAGCAGTATAGAAATTTGTTAGTTCAGGGAAGATGGCGCGTACCATAGGCAAGTCCATCTGCACTCTGCAAGATTATACCAAACATTGGAAGCAATCTCTCACCATTTATAACACTGCAAAATGCATAATTAAGATTAAGGGTTCTCACTAACCTTTATTACGGATGGTGTGTTTCAGATTTGGAAGGGAGGCGAAACAGAAGCTGAGCGGTAGAGTATCATACTAAGATGGCATCTTGTAAAGTACAGGAAGTTGGTTTGGTTTCCTACTTTCAGACTGCACATATTTGTGAGATTAGCAGATAACCATGTGCTCACTGAAGTGAAGCAGAGAATTTAACACCAGAAGTTGAAACTATGCACGTGTATTTGGTTTAAATATTTCATTCTAAATTTGAAGCAAAGCAAAGGAATTCTGACAACAGAATACATGTCAAGTTCATTAGAATTTATGTCTAACCCACTGTATTTATCGGATATGTATCTAAGTTTGAGTTGTCTCCAAACAAGTTTAAGTGAGATGGGCCATCAAGTAGATCCACAAAGCTACACAAAAATGAAGAGCATGTATAGCCATACTGTACATTCAAGCAGGTTCTTTATGAAGCCAAGCACTTAGGAACCAGCTGGGATTTGAAATGTGAATCATTTTAGAAGCTTTGCCATGGATTAGAAATATCAGAGTTTTCTTGGCATTCACAAAACACATACTGGCTTGATTGATTTTTGTCACATTTTAGATTAGTGCTAGTTCGAAATTACACACAGACATTCCTCGGAACAATCAATGTTCTTTAGAATTTATCAATACAAAAAAAAATTCAAAAAATATGAATTTGAATAGTTTCCCCCAGAAATTTAAACAAGCTAAAGTTTTTCATGTTTGAGTTCGTGTTTTGGAAATAAAAAAAAAAATGGCATGAAAGTTTGCAGAAACTTTATAGCTGTTATTAGTTCTTTTTTCCCCCTAAACTTGATGAATTATCTTTCATATAACTAGTTATTTTATGTTTTATTTTTGATATTATAATATAATTACATCATGTCCCTCTTCCCTTTCCACCCTCCAAAATCAGCCATATATCTCCCCTAACTCTAAGTAATGACCTTTTTTTACTAATTGCTGTTACATACCTGAACACCCCTGTACCCCTAATTGCAGAAATGCAACCTGTTTAGCCTGCATAATGTTCCCTGTATGTACGTTTTCAAGGCTGATCATTTGGTACTGGAAAACTAATTGATGTGCTCTCCAACGAAGAAGAATATTTCTTCTTCTCTCAGTATAATTTCTACCTACAATCTAAATGTTTGTCCTACTACTCACAGGTAAAGTTAGTTTTTACCCCTTCAAAGGAACTTCTCCTGGTGGTAGATGAAGACCATGACAGAAAAACACAATGCATCCTAGCTCAAGGGGCCTATCTGTAGAATAACTCCTACAACTGAGGCTCAGGGAGCATTGCCGCAGAGGGGATAAAAGTATTATAAGAGACAGAGAGTCGGGGAGTTTCCTGTGAAGCTGTAGCTTGTTGGAAAATCAGAAGCTACATCCAAAAAGTATCACCTCCATGATTGCTCAAACCAGAGCTGAACAAGGACAGTGAAATAGACATAGCAATGTGAAGAGATGAAACCCAAGAGGGCTCGATTTTAAATATCATTTTGGACAACTAAAATAGGAGGTAACACATTTATAAAGCTTAGAAATGAAGCTCTTATCTGAGGCATAATTTTCAGTTTTAGATTTAGAGGAAACAAAATTATTTTTTCCATGCAGAATCATATCCTATTATGTAAGGGTAAGGAAGGAAAAATGCCAATGAGCATTTAAAGGTAAAACACCAATTCTTGAAATACCCATTGAATTTAGTGGGCGACCATTCCATTCTTACTGTACTGTCACTACCTAAGACAGATCCATGCCAGCTTGGCCTGTGAGAACACCTGGACTGTGTCTGGCAGGGACCAAATATAAAGAAAAGACATGGTGGGCCCTAAACTACTCTGAGGTCTCACAGTCTCTTGCAAAAATGGTAGGCCATGGTTGGCTCTCTTTATGTCCACAGAAGAAATGTTCCATGAACACTGTCACAGTACAGACAAGCTCTAGCAGATCAATCAAAAGTTACAGTTGTACAAAGACCTTGAAAACTATGAGCTGGACCTCTGAATTCAAATGAAAACCAAGCCAAAAGTTCTACAGAAAACAAGAGACTCATTTTCTTTCCAGTGTTTGATTCCATCAGTATCCGTTTTTACAAAAACATATTTTTTTATTTTTAAAATAAAATCATTTATACTGAGAAAACAATCGAAAACTTGCCATCTTCAAAAGTCTTAAAGATATGTGTGTATGTATATATATGTATATATAATCATATTTATATAATCATATTTATAACACAAATAGCATATTTTAGGTATTTACACATTTTCTGCTACTAACAATGTCTTTTCAACTAGCTCAATGGTGTCTTAAACATCTTTCTGTTTGCTCTGAGTGAAGGGTGAATTTTTGTTCTCATAAGCCCTTCAGATTTTACAAAACATAGCTATGCTAACAAAACAGTGAAGTGTGAAAATCAGAAGCACAGCACTCAGAATCATCCAGGTGTACCAAAATCTCAGCATGAAATTCAGGTCTAAGCTACAATATCTTCCACAAGCTCTATATTTAATTAGTGAGGGTTTCATCAATAAAACAAAAAGATGAAGGATGAGCTAGTCCCAAAATCAATTTCAGGGACAGTAGAGCAAAATACTAGCTGTTCTTGCCTGATACCAATCTTTGATTACAAAATAGAAAGAAATTTAACTTGTAAGTATATGTGTGTAAATATATTTCACTCTTCTCCAAAGTCAGCCATGAGTATATAGTTTTCTGAATTAAAATAATTAAGCCTGCTATAGTATAGGGAAGAAAGTAGAAAGATGCATAAACCATTCACTGCTTGAAAATATTAAATCATCAGTTTTAAAGCCAATGATATTAGTTTTACAAAGTATTGTGAAAATCCCACTCCACAAGGCTCAGGGGTCATCAAGGAAGAAAAGGGAAAAAGATTGTTCTCAGCTGGAGGTAGTAGACATCCGAACTGAAATTATATTTGCAGATATGACTCATGCTGCACAAGTGTCTGCGACTACATGGATAAGACATGCAGAAGACCAAACGAGCCAGAATCTCAGAATGAATTTGGGAGGGGACATGAAGTTCCACTGCTGGTTGAGGAGCTATTGGCAATGAATGTTAGTGCAGGGAGAGTTTATTCATCAGGGATGAAGGTCCCTAGAAATGCACCAGGCGATGGCCTATACCTTTGTCCATTTGATGACCAATGCCAATGCACACATAGCCAGTATTAAATTGACTCAGTTAGGTTGAAAAAATGTAGGTGAGAAGAAAATAGTAATGAGAGGGTAAAAAAGAAATCGGAGGGCAGAGACTTGGTTTAAATTTGATCAAAACATTACATGCATGTATGAAATTTTCAAACACTAAAAAGTAGTATCGTAATACACCTAAATATTCAGGGCTGATATGGAGAAGAAGGAAAGAAAAATCTAGTGTCTAGTTTGTCTTTTACTCTGAATGAATCTTTATTGTTAAAATGAGAACAGCTGTTTGCCTTAAAGTTAGCTTAACTAACAAAGAAGGGTGTGGGAAGAATCTCACAGAGAAAAGGAAATAAAATAGACATGAAACTGTGTGGATGGAGGGAGGGAACTGGGTGGGGGAGGGTATGGGGAGGGGAACAGGGGGATCAAGTGGGGTTGAGGACAAAGGGAGAGCACTCAAATTGATGAACAATCTCTGTGACAAGCTAGAAACCTAACACAATGGAAATTCCCAGGAATGTTTAAGGGTGAACCTAGCTAAGACTCCTAGCAATGGGAGATATGGAACCTGAAAACCACCATCTTCTGTAACATAAAAGACTTTCAGTGAAAATACTGGGATAGGATCACAGCCCCCAAACCTTCGGCCTCCAATTTCTCCTACCTACAAGGAGTGCAGGGAAAAGGAAAGAGCAGAAATTGAGGCAATGGCCAACCAATGGTTGGCTCAGCTTGACCCACATGCCATGAGAGGGAGCCCACTCCTGACACTGTTAACGATACTCTGCTATACTCGTAGGCAAAAGCCTAGCATAACTGTCATCAGAGAGGCTTCACCCAGCATCTGATGGAAACAGATGCAGAGACGCACAGCCAAACATTGGGCAGTGTTGGGTCTCGCACGCCTCCACTGGCAACTCCCTCTAAGCATGGTATTGCGCCCCTTACAGACACACTAAGAGTTGCTCCCCGGACGTCCCAGAACACAGCGTCCTCATCACCGCCCACTGTCAACGCCCACTCGTCGCCCGGACCAACCACTGATGTCACCGCCCTCTCATTGGACCTGCCTTCTGGACACAGCTCCGCTGAGGACTGGACGGCGTGCGCCATTGATTGAGAATGAGACATTGAGAGACACACAGAGAGACAATGGGACATGCGGGAGAGGGTTGGGTTCTCCCATGTGTAATTAATAAATAATGTTTCTTCCTTGTAGCTCATCCCTATTTTAGGAAGTTTAGCTCTTCAGTACGAACCCAGTCCAAGGTGTTTTCTGCCCACGCAGACAAGGCGCCTGTGGCGTGACGCAGAAAAACACAGGGCAGAGCTTGGGGAATCCAGTGGAAGTGTGGAGTGAAGCTTGAAGGAGCCAGAGAGGTCCAGGAAACCACAAGAGGACATACAGAATCAACTAATCAGGGTCCATAGGGGCCCAGAGACCAAAGCGCCAGAGAACGTATGTGGGATGAATGAAGACCTCTTCACAAATATAACAGTTGTGCAGCTAGGTCTTCCAGTGGGACGGGACTTCTAACAGCAGGTATAGGTGCTGGCTGACTCTGTTGCCTACCTTTGGGTCCCTTTCGCCTAACTGGCCGGCCTTGTCTAGCCACAATAGAAGATACTCCTAGTCCTACTGCAACTTGATATGGCAAGGGTTGTTGATATCCATGGAAGTCATCCCCTTTTCTGAGGAGAAAGGGAGGACTGCGGGATTAGGATGTGGGGTGAGAGGGGAAGACTGAGAGGAAAAGAGGAAATGGAAGTTGAGATCTGGATGTAAAGTAAATGAATAAATTAGTAAATAAGAAGAATATTTTATTGTTGAAATTTAGGAAATAAGTTTATTTGGGTGATCTATTTACATATTACATAACAAATATTTTATGAATATTTAAAATTTCTCAAAGCTCATATTTCAGTTTATAAATACTATGTTATTCATGCTATAATATAATAAAAAGCTTTCATTTTGTTTCAAAAATTCTCCAAAATTAAAAAATGGAAACAAAACAAAATGTTAGCTTAAAAAGCAATAAAATGCAAAGGTGCAAAGGACCTGTTGCAGACCCATGCAAACACTGAGTTAGAGAATTCAGTCTCTGTGACCCTGTGTGAGCCCTGATTAGTTGATTTGATGGGCCATCTTCTCTTGGTGTCCTCCATCTCTGCTGACTATTGGGGACCTGATCTTTTTTGGAAGAGAAAATGGAGGGGATAGGATCTGGGTAGAAGAGGGGTGCAGAGAAAGCTGGGAGGGGTCTATTTTCAATTTAAAAAAAAAGAAAAAGAAAAAAAGAAATGCAATTTGTGAGGGAACATGGATGTTCCTGATTCCGGTGATTCTTCACAACACCATGACCACCAACAAAAAGACATTCTTTTAGAATAGTAGAATGTCAATAAAGGTATCTTTAAAATAAAACATGGTAAAACATGAAAATATTTTAATAGCTGTAATTTCTAAACTAAAATTTCATATTTGATGACTTATTTGGGGATAGGAAATTCAGCCACAATATTTAGTAAAAACTAGTGTTATTAGTTTACTGGAATTAGTGAAGGAGAGTCTTAAAGATGTTGGGTAATTTTGATCAGGAGCTCAGGAACCCTCTGGGTAACTCAAAGCGTGTATTTATTGCTTGCAAACTGTTATTGTGGCAATGGCATAACCAAAGAGCTTATGTGATTTTTAAATCAAAATAATAGGGGAATTATTATTAGTAGTATCATAACATCATCATTTTTTGCATTATAGAAGAGAGACATGAGTCTGAGAAGTTAAATAACTCCCTCACATTTTATGTTCAGGATTAATCAGCCAGATTTATTAATAAGTGTAGAAAATCATTATGAGCTGAGGCTATTCCTTATATACTATTTTTGTTTTATTGTATTATTTTTCTAGCTCTCTAGACACTCTGGCTTGGTAGTCAATATATAATCCACACTGGCATCAAATTCATTATAATCCTCTAGCTTTGGCATCCAAACTACTGGGATCACAGCATGAGCAACCACATTCCACTCCTTGGGATTTTTAGAATGCCAAGAAAGCAGAAGGTTCTACTTGAATTACTGAAAGAATAAAGGGAAACATTTTAATTTGTATGATAAATTTATAGGTATTTAAGAGGTATGCAGTGGAATGACTTAGCAGTACCAAGTAAATCTCAAGGCAAGCTATAGATGGATGATATATGGTCAACATTTTTTATTCAACTGTATAAGATCTATTTGATTAAAATGTATGTATATATGACTGTCTTTTGGGTCTCAGAACATTGGCTATCATTTTCTAAAAACACCTTTTTAATTTTGGGACTTATTGCATAATTAAAGCATATATATATAAAGCATATTTATATAAAGTATAAAATTTCCTGTGTGGACTTTAGAAACTCAGAGCTATACTTCACAGATAAATGCCAAGCCAAACCTTCAGCTCTCTGCTGGAGGATGCTTTTCTCCCATCACTTCGTAGCACAACAAAGTGTGTTCTGCATCTTCCTATGGCAGTTAGAATCTACTACAATGAAGTCCATCCTTACACATCCTCTTGAAAGGATAGGATAACATAATCCAAGAAACAGATAATATACTTTTTAAATTTTTTTCTGTAGAGGCAATTCATAGATAAAATTTGGGCCAAACACTTCAATATATAATATCCATTTGTAAATTACATGTGTTCTACATAATAACAACATGTTATTATGAAGAAGGCATTGTTATGAATGTATGGATAGAGGAAACAGAAAATAGTTAAAAATGGATAGAAATAAACCCTTTAATAATTTATTTTCATTGCTATAGTGTCACCTGAATTTTGAGACCACTGTCATTAGCAGTATAAAATTTAAATAACTTTCAAGGCCTTAATCAACTTATAAGCCATATACAAAGATTTTATACAAAATACATAAAAGACAATTTGAAAAATGAAAACTAAAGTTCTTAATTCATTTCTTGAGTTCCCTACTCACCTTAAAACAGTAGGGCTTATACGTAGCTGTTATTTCACGAATATGCTTTTAAGTGAGTAAAAATTAGGGGTTTGCTTAAATGTTTTCCCAAAGGCTGTTTAGTTATGTTGCTTAGACATTTTAGTAGTTTTCCCTAGTAAACATTTACTTTATATCCTTCACATAATCTTACAAGACATGTGAGAGAAGTTCTGTAAGAGAGCATCATTTCTCAGTTGGTTCCCTTGTGTCAATCACCTATGCTCCAGGACTTACTTTTGGCAGTGATGAGATAATAGTGAACTGTAATTTCTATTCTTAGGAGGTTTATCTCTCTGTAGGAAAGAGTACGATAGAAAAGAAAACATAAACTTTCTGATAAAACTTCAAATTATTTGAAAACTGTAGGGAAGGAGTGGATCATCAACAAATTAAGTGTAGAGAAATAACCACTTTGGGGAACAGAGTAATTGAGCTGCCTTGTGAAAAACAGTAGAGGGGCGAAAGAGGAAGGGAGAGAGAGGGAAACACACAACACACAACACACACACACACACACACACACACACAGGCACAAACGCATGTATGCACACACACACATAGAGGTAGAGAGAGGGCACTTGAATAAGTACAATGGAATTAAGGAAAAGGGAATAGTTAAAATGGGAAGCTAATATAGTAATACAGTCGGGTTTAGAGAGCAAGAGATGGCAACATGAATTTCTTGCAAGAGCTTCAGGATCAGATAGATTGGGGTCTAATACTACTTTCTATAAGTATGATGACTTCAGAAAAATTACCTACATGCAAAAGGTTAATTAGAACAGTTTTTTATCATCTGTGTGTGCAATCAACTTCAGCTTAATATGATAACCCAATAAAAGTAGGAATATAAATGATATCACTGTGTAATATTGCTTGTAGTAAAAGGCCACTAGCCAAAAGTTTTAGGAGGAATATAAACAAATTAATAACACCTGTCTAGAAAGCCATTCTTTGAGATTTCTGCAGCTTAATAACTGATGTGACCCTGGAAACTCTTCATATAAGTAAAAGATATTTATTCCTGGGGATAATGAAGCTTCTCACTCGGAGGTATGTCCCAGATAAATGATATTTCTTTGTGATGATCCTGAGTCCGCAGAGTAATATCTGTTGGACCAAAAAAGTGGACAGGCTCATGGATTCCACTGAGCAGAGACCCCGGGTACTGAAGTCCATGTTTTCCCTTGTTTTCATTATGTTAGAATCAGTATAGCATATGGTAGATTTCTTTAGTCTAGACATTTGGCCCCTGACGGCCACCACACCTGAACCTGTTTCATTACCTGTTAAGTAGGGATAATGGTTACCACTGGCTTACTTTAAAGATTACACAGATATACAGTTTTGTCACAGTACTCTAGTTGAGCGTGAACATCAGAAAGTTGTGGAACTGAGTTATTTTTAACATTCAGCTTACTATTCACATAAAGAAACCATACCATGAAGGGGTGGCTGTCTTACTTGGTTAAAATTGCTTAAGAATATCACAGTGAAGATATAAGCCTCCTTCAGTATCCTAATTAAGGTCTATGTTATGTGTTCTTTCGATGCACTTGAGACAACCCAAGTTCTTTCATGTAATCCATGGCATGCAATGCAGAGGTAAATAAAAGCTTTAATTATTCTTGCTGGCAAATTTTAAATTGACCTCGAAATGAGAAACTGGTAAGATGGTCATCTACTGTATTCTTTAATCTTCATTTCATACCTTCCAGATTAACAGTCCATTAATCCATGCAAATTGCATCCAAGCCCCCCAATTCATAATCATCACCCTCACCACCAGTCACCCCCACCATTTCTAATGGAGCGACAACTGTGTTACCCCATCTCACCATCAGTATGAACAATGCCAACTCATTCATCCTTCTGATTCAGTAGCTTTTAACTTCCTTACACAGAAAATGACAGAGCAGTGATTACTTTCACAAGCATCTAAATAACCAAATCATAACCATCTAGTTATTTTATGAACAAAAAAAAATTGAATTCAATCTGGTTTGTTCAGATGTCAGCAGAAATGTTTCTGTGAATGTAACATCTTTTGTGGCTGATGAAGTCTTTAAGACCATTGGTGTATTGTAATAATGTGCCTGCAACGAAATTGCAGGAGAAAAGTATGTTCATATTTGAGATGAAAATGTACTGAAGTGAAGGGTTCTTTACAACTTTGAAAAACTATTTCACCATCTCTGTGTGTACTGCTCTTGTAACGAAGGCTGTGAGAAGTGTTTAGCTGTACTGCATCCCAGGAGGTGCAGGAATAATTGGATATCATTAGAGAAGGTATTCAGAGGAAGTTATAATTTCCCTGAATGATATATGAAATAAGAGCAGAGAGAAAAAAATGACTGGGACAGGGAGAAAGTGTAGGAGGAGGATGAGAAAGAAGGGGGGGAGGAGAGAATAAAGTATTATATAAGCAAAAGCCAGGCACATAGGAACCAAGGTAAAGGTCACTGTAAAGTGAGAATTGGAGAGAGGGAATAGCCAGCTCATAAGCAAGTGACATGAACACTGAGAAATGACATTTTAAAAACAATAGATACGTCTTTATATGTCTTGATGGGGGCGTGAGTATGTGTGTGAAGACTGGACGTTGACATCAGATATCTTCCTCGGTATGCTTTCCACCTTATTTATTGAGACAGGAACTCTCACTTGAAATCACAGTTTAGCAACTCCAACATTATAGTTTGTTCAGAGACATGCACACTTTACATCCAGAGACCTGTGATTATATATAAACTGTCACACCTACCTAGCATTTATATAGGTGGTAGAGATCAAAACTCAGGTCTTCTTGAGCACGTCTAGCACTTTATTGACTGAGCCATCTCCCCAGCACAAACATGTCCCCAAACAAATGTTTCCACACATCATAATGTTCCTGCCTTAGGAAGCAGGAGTGGGTGGGTTGGGGAGCAGGGTGGGGGGATAGTATAGGGGGCTTTGGGGATAGCATTTGAAAAGTAAATGAAGAAAATATCTAATAAAAAATGAAAGAAAGAAAAAAGTAATATTCTTGCCTTAAGGAAATATTTCTGAGATTAATTTGTCTCTGTGCCTGATATACAATGAAAACAGTGTCATGTATTCATGAAGATCTGAGTGTAGAAAATAATATTAATTCAAAACTATAAAATTTATTAATAAATATTTCTTTAATCTTCATTATACTTATCTTCACAGCTTATCAACTTATCTACCATCGACCCAATGTTCATATTAATCTATTGAATTTTATTATTAGCCATATTTATAGGCTCTTCATAAGTTCATAATTTTCTATAACGTTCATTATTACAGTTAAAACATTTTTAAAGTTGAGAAGTTCAAGCATTTAAGCATTATTGATTTCATCCACCCTTTCGGGTTATTTATGGGCCCACTTTCTCCCTCATCCTTCTTTTCACCTGATAAAATTGAAGCACTAACTTGGATTCACTTCACCCTTTTAGGCAGCATTAATTCACTTAGCTTTATTTTCTTTTTAGCCCTTTCTAGCCCCTAAAAATTAAAAATTAACATTCAATACATCATGTATTCTCCTTTTATTCTTTTTTCTTCATTTCCATAATGTGTCCATTTTATGATCTTGCTCTCTGATGAATCCCCATGACACAACCTTTGTGAAGCTGCATTTCCACCAACTTCTGACTTACCATGAGACTATGTTCTAGTTTATTCCCTGTCCCAGACTTGCAGTTGTATTCTACTTCCCCTGTTCTCTGACTTAGATTTTGATATTCTCGTTTCTACACTGATTTACACATATGTCCTATGAAATCTAATTGTAAATGTTTAAGTGAGTAAGATATTGGGTGTATCCGTTGTAGACATAATTATGCTAGGACAATGTATGTGATATTCTGGATCTTGCATTTATGTTTGTATCCTACTCATATATTTCTAGTGCATTTAAACTCTACATGGAATCTCTTGGCTTCTGGGCCTATCCATCCCTTTTTAGTAGTATCTGAGCTTAAATATTTAATACAGGTTTGCCTGAAGTTGTGCTTCTGCAAAGACATTTTCATTTCTTACATTTTCATTTTACTAATGAAAAAGTGGTATCATAGTCATCATAAACCAGCTTCTGTAACAGGGGTCCCCACAAGTGCAGTGTGCAAACACAGTAGAAGACCACTAAGACATATTCAGTGAAATGTTCACTTCAGGGGTCTAACCTTCCTCCAAAAAGTCCTTTCCGAATCTGGGATGGTGTCAACTCAAACTTTCAACATGTGACTTTCAAGGGCAGATTGAGCTTCAGATTCATCTTTGCTTGTCGAAGGGAGAAACAGCACACTGAATCTATTCTGTAAGTTTGATTGAAGTATTTTTTTTTCATTCTACTATTTTATGTTAAATGGAAATGTTTAGGAAGGCAAAACTATTTGTCTGGAAGGCAGCTTACTACATAATACCACACATGTAAGTGTATTCTAGGACACGATCTGTCTGATAGACATAAACATGAACAGAGAAAAGCAAGTTGCTTGATTTGGAAGAGCTGATGTACTGTTTTCATATCTAACGCCCTGCCTTAAACTTCAGATGGCAGCCATGTAAGATTATTGTAGAAACCCCAAAACATAAAGTCTTCAGAACCATGGGTTTTGAAAACTGCTGGATGATCTCAGCATGGAAACTGTGGGGAACCCTGCAATAATTCCAGATAATGGAGAGGAAATCGTAATGTACAAAGCTGTCAAGAGCCTGTGGCCTCGAACTGTAAAATGACTGCTTGATCATCCTTGCTGTCAGGTTGACCCAAAAGCAGAGGTTTTGATGCAATGTGTGTGTGTTTTTTTTTCCATATTGGTGAAAACCAGACACATCAAATCATTAATTCCACATTATTATTCTCTATCTTATAATATTAATTTTGTTAGAACAGATGATGTAAGCTGTGTGAAGTGCTTTGGCCACTTCAGAATAAAGCTTTAGGCATTTAATCTTGACATGATTGTGGCTGTAAATTTCCCACTGGACCCAGTCCAAATACACATTTTAACATTATTTTATACTTGAAAGATAATATCTTATGGTTACCATTTCTGTGATGAAACATTGTGACCAAAAGCAACTTTGGGATGAGAGGGTTTATTTCATTCACACTTCCATATAACTGTTCATCATTTAAAGCAGTGAGACCAGGAACTCAAACAGGGCAGGAACCTAGACACCAGAGTTGATGCAGAGGTCAAGGAGGTATGATGCTCAATGGCCTATTCTCCAAGGTTTTCTTGCCTTGCTTTCTATGAGAACCCAGGGTTACCAGCCTATAGATGGCACCACCCACAATGGGTTGAGCCCTCCCACATCAACCTCAAATCAAGAAATGTAGCCCAATTTGTAGAGGCATCCTCTCATCTGAGGTTCCCTCTTCTCTGATACTAGCTTTTGTCAAGTTGATATAAAATATGCCAATGCAGATTATGTAGTCACAGGAAGCTATACCTAAAAGTATTTTGTCATCATTTTAATAATGAGCTCACAGAGTCCAAGTTTGTTTTTGTGTAGTGCATGCATACATATGTATGTGTTTGTAGGTGTCTATATGTGTTTTTATTTATGTGTATGTGTGTATATGGGTGCATAATTATATGGGGAGGCCAAAACTTGATGTTGGGTATCTGTCTTTGTTACTCTTTATATTATATTTTGAGACTAGTTCTCTCACTGAATCTGGAGCTCACAGATTGAGCAACTTAGGGATTTTCCCGCTTCCCTCATGCCCAGCACGTGTACTGAAAACACATACCAACATGACAAGATTTTAGGTGTGTTCTAGATATCCAAAGTCAGGTTTGCAGAGCAAGCACTTTACAAACAGAGCAATCTCCCTGCTTCTGTTAGGTTTTATGCAGAACTGGGATTTAATTATTATTGAATGAATCTATTGAGTTCAGCAAGTGTTTGGTACTCTTGTGATAATAAAGGCACAGTTCAAATATCTTGAGGTTCAGTATACAAAAAAAGTACTCCAAAGTGGAGCGCAATAGTTCCGATCAGTTCTTCTCCTTGAATTAAGACTTAATAAAAAAAAAAAAAAAAAGAAACTAAGAAATAGTACCCGTAGGAGTGCCAGAGTATATATATCATAAATACTATATATGTATACCGGACAATTGTTGGTAAAACAAAGTTAATGGTCTTCACAAAACTGTCAAAAATACTATTTGTGATAAAAATAGTTCTATTTTTTAATAGGAAACCTTTTATAATAGAAACATTTAAAAACAGGTAAAGCATAGTCTGTTCAAAATACAAAGACACAAAGATATTACAAAGATACAAAGACTCAAAGGCGTTTATGAGTATAGCTCATCATTCAAAATCTGGCTCTAGTTTCCTGCAACGAATTTATCTCTTGTGTTTTCTATTTTATTAAATTAATGTCCTCAATTACAAGACTTCAGAGATAATATGCTAGCCATTGACCACAATTTTTAGTTATAATTTAAGATCCAGTTTTTTAGTCTCATGAAGAATATTGTCAGTGTCAAAATACTTGTGTACAGCTTGTGACTGCCACTTTGGACAGCACATAATAGGACACTGCACTATCACAGGGGGCTTTTTTGAAAAGTGATGGCTGTTAGTAACATTTGAAGTCAATTCAATTTATATTATTTCATTCTAGTTTTTAAAATATATTCTGAATATAAAATATATTCAGAAAATCAGCTCAAAAAAGTAGATAAATGCTAAGGTCGGTATTTGTACAAATTTCATAGCAAGAGTATAAATGACAAAGGTATTATTAGGTAATAAATTAATTCTTGTGACTACATAACCTTTTAAATGTTGGCTTTATCAATAAGGAACCACGAATCTGTCTTTCTGGCTGCAGTGGGTGTGTTTCTATGCTGGTGCAGCTGACTGACAGCTTTTGATTTCTAGACTACGATGAAAATTTGCCATTAACTATTGTAAGGAAGGAGCAGAATTTTCTACTCTGTCTGTTAAATCAATTCTTTTAACCCAGTTTAGAGATGAAAAGCTACAAATTCATAGTTAGCACCAGGCTCAGTGACTCACACCTGTAACCTCTGCACTGGGAACCTCGTTGGAAGATGGCCATGAATATCAGGCTAGACTGTGAGTGGGATCCTGTCTCAGGAAAAAATACCAAACAAACAAAAGAGAAACAATCTAACAAGAAACGGTACCTACCATGGCAACCTTCTGATTTAGATTTTAAATATATTTCTTTCATCATATTAAGAACTCAACTGACCACATTTCATTTAGAAGTAAGCTTTGCTTTCAAATATCCTAAAATTTCAGCATAATGAACTGTGAACTTTGAGATGGCCTAACACAGATGCCTATTAATTTCAACCAAACTGCGGTACTTTCTTTTGGCTCATAGCCACCACTTCCCCTTCTCCCAGGTTGTACAATACTGTGACAGTGCTTGCAGAAATACCCAACCCAATAACACCAAGCCTCTCAAGGTGAAAATTATACCGATGGAAAACAAATTCTTCATTTTCCTTTAAAAAAATGTACTTGACTGTCTTTTCATGGCAAAATTAAATCTACAAAATAGTCATCCCACATTGTTTTCTCAAGTCAAATGAGAAAATGAGAGTAGGAAGACCCTTAATAACTAACTAAAGTGGTTTCTATTAACCAGAGTCACTTAGTTATTATTGAACCTGGCAGATACATATGAATTGATACATCTCTGCCTATGCATCTGCAAGATACTTTAAGTAGAAAGGGAATAGGAAGTGTATTTCCATCAATATAGTCTATGTGGTGTGTTATGAATATTCTTTCAGTTTTATCATTGTGTCCTCTTGGTGTTTCCTGTTCTTTGCCATCGTCTGCTAGAAAGGTTGACTCATTCATTAGCTCAGCCTTTCAGCATCTCACAGACATGGTACTGGAATCTGTTAAATATCTGGGCTAAGAAGAACATGCAGTCTTTGGTCATGACAAGAGAACAGTCTATGGTTGACTAAATGTATTGAATACAATTAATAAAGATAGATACAGATTATCCCCGAATGTCTAGAGAAGACTCCTAATTCAGCATCTTGATGAAGGTTGATTCAGTGCTTACTCATATGTTTCCTATATAGATGCTGAACAAGAAGCAATAGGAGTGAGAGGAAGCTTTGGCCATCTATGTTAGACAGGAAAGATATTCTAAGTCGAGAAAGAAAAAAGAAAAGATTAAAAGGATGTTTTTGTTAAAAGATTTTTCAGTTTTAGGGCCAGAAACCCCCTCTTTCTCCTACTCTGCTGTGTTGTGTCTGTGGTTCTGTGTGTCTATGTCTGTGTCCGTGTGTGTGTATCTCTCTCTCTCTCTC
>NC_034606.1:7746216-7777153 GCF_900095145.1 Mus pahari | reverse complement strand
TCTCTCTCTCTCTCTCTCTCTCTCTCTCTCTCTCTGTGTGTGTGTGTGTGTGTTGTGTTTGACAGGGGTAGAATTCACTGTAATGTTTCAGATGTGCTGGTGGATGTCTGTATGCTCAGATCACAATTTACATAATGTGTTGATAGGCAGATGCTGTAAGGAAGAGTCCTTTAGTTAACTATTGATTGGATAATTTCTCCACAGTTTTATAATAATTTTTTGATATCACATGGCTATTTGAATTGTGACGTTCACTGTTCTTGTGTAAAACAAATTTTTACATGGAAACAGATCTGCATGGGCATCAGAAAAACTGTTTCTTTTTTGGGTGACTCACTAAGGGAGACAAGGTTCTGTTTTAGATAGTTTTAGTCCATACTATTTGGACTATTTGAATATATAATTTGAGACTGATTTATGGATCAAAGTTCTTTGCAAAAGAAAATGGAAGACTAGAAGAAAGTTCCATCAATGGTGATGGAGACCGGGCATTGTGGCATACATTTAATCCGAGCACTCAGGAGGGAGAGGAGGGCAGATTTCTGTGAGTTTGAGGCTAGTGCATTCCAGGCCAACCAGACCTACATAGTGAGACCCTATCTGTGTACAGTGGTGGGAAGAAGAAAGGGACAGAGAGGAGATAGCTGGGGAGATAGCTCAGTGGGTAAGATCTCTTGTAGCTCCTAGAACCCACATGAAACGAACTGTGCATGCATGTAGGCATGCTTCAGTAACCCCTGTTTTGTGTGGGATGATGACAGGAGGGTCACTAGTCTTTACTCACCTGCTAGACTATCCAAAATGATAGCTCTAGGTTCAGTGACCTTGTGTCAAAGGAATTAGAAAAAACGGCAGAACAGGTGACCTGAGGCCCTCCACTGGTCTCCACACTTGTTCTCACATAGACATGTATGACTGTACACAAGCACAAACCACACGCACACGCATATGCGTGTGCGCGTGCGTGCACACACGCAGACACACACACACACACACACACACACACACACGTGCACGCTCATGTACTGAATGGCCCTCCACTGGTCTCTACACTTGTTCTCATATCGACATGTATGGCTGTACACAAGCACAAACCACACACACACACACACACACACACACACACACACACACACACACACACGTGCGCGCTCATGCACTGAACATTGCTGTGCCCTCACACAAATGATACAAAGCTGGTAGTTATGTAAATTGATACCCAACCTTAGTAGAGGCAAACTGATAAAAATTACTTGTCATTTATTTTGTTTTACACCATTCTCATTATCTTTATTTAAATAATTGGAAAAAGAATAATTCAACAGACTTCCTAGGTGAAAACATGGAGCCAAATAAAGTCTATGATTCAATCTTGCCATGTTAAGAATTCAAAATGATTGCCTATAAAAAGTTCAAATTACCAAATAATTATTATGCATGATACATTACTGTGTAAAAAAAAAAGTCCTCACACAGATAATGTAATCATAAGAAAATTGTGACATATAACTATTATTATGAATAGGTAGCATGGCATAAACCACAACCACTACCACCAAGTAACCCTCAATCTCAAAGTTACATGATTTATTTGAAATAGGAAAGCTGGTTCAAAATGTGAACCTGTGAAACTAAATTTTAAAGTACTCCTTTATAAACAACATGGGCAACAACTCCACTGCCTATAGGTGCCAGGTAGGGCACATCAATGTGCACATCAGCATACCTCTGTCTACATGAGAAAGTCCTACTTCATGAGTCTTTACTGCCATGTATAAATAGAGATGACTTTGAAAAAATCTTCCTTAAAAGAGCTATAACATCCAATTCTTAAATGATGCTAACAACTAAAATATAAGTACAGTATCTTTCCGGACGTCATTGTCTGAAGAATATCAAAATACCCGTCCCGGTGGTGTGCTTGTGACAATGAGAGTAGAAAGACACCCCCTTCTCTAAGTAAGAATGTTAGAGGTTGAAAGGAATAATTAATGGGCTAAAGACCATGCGGCCTAGCAAGCAATGGTGCTGTGATTTGAACTCTCCACTTGTCCTTCAGACTCTCCCATTGTTATAACTACACTGCACATGTCTAGAAGATAAAGAGAAATACAATTCTGCTATGATACAATAATGTGTATTGCATAATTCTGTCCCAGCCAATGACACACCACCACACTTGTTTTTGAGCCACAGGCATGACCAGGGGACCACATCTAGCACAAATTCATGTGAGTGGAAATCACAGGATACTTACCAGTAGGATAAAAGGTTAAATTGGGGGACAAGAATGGGTACTTTGTCGTTTAAATTTCCATATTCTAATTCTGTTAGTTATCAGACTTAGTGCACAGCAGCTTATCTGACAAGAAACTGCCCTTTTGGGCATGCTTTAAACAAGAGATGTCTGATTTCCTCATATGTGGGTCCAGATGGTCCTTTTTGCTCTATGTTGAAACCAGGAGGCAGAAAGGCCATTTCTAAATCAGAGACAATGAAAGTAATGCAGGATGGAGATGGGTGAGACTGGCCAATGTAATGTTCTCAATCAGATTATGTTTTAAAGCTAATTCCCTGTTACTGACATGAGCAACTGACAAAGGGTAGAAAGAGGCACGATTTAATAGTGATTTTGCTAGAGGAGCTATTACATGTAACTAGCAGACACTAGATAGATTCTATGGCCAAGCAGACTCTGTGATTAAATATAGAAAACCAAAGAGAGGGCTAAAAGAATGAACTAAACAGGAAGCTAATAATGTTCTACTTGAAAAATACAATTTCTTTCTTCCAATTTAGAATTAATTCCACACCAAATTTTTGGACCTTTTACATGGAAATTACATGGGAGTTATGGCAGAATATGAGAGGGAGGAAAAGTGATATATATATATATATATATGTATATATAAAACCGAGGGTAAGCAATCCAGGCATAGTGGATCACACTAACTGCAGAGTAAATACTTAAACAAAAGTTTCCTAAAATGCTCAATTTACAAAATCTTTTTGTGAGCAGCCCCAAATTACAACATCCGCTATTTGCATAGGATATTACAGAGCCATTTATTATGGTATTCAATAAGAAGAAAGTACCTCAAAAGACATTTTTCTCATTTGGAAGGACAATTACTTTGTAAGTTAAAATTTGGAAAGCATCCCAGGTTTCAGCAGTAAAATGATGGTGCTGTACATATCACTTCATAGAGGAGCCTACTGCAAGTTAGCTCAACCGACAGGGTCACATTTATACTTCTTCTTATGATATATATATATATATATATATATATATATATATATATATATATANTATATATATATATATATATATATATACAATCCTATTATTCAAAGCGCCGGAAGTTATTACAGAAATCCATGCCTTTGCTCAGATCAGCCCTTTGTGATGGACTATTACTTTATAAAACAAAACCCCCACACTTGATATTTAATAAACAGATTAGGACAATTTATAATGTTCTAAGGAATGGAAGCAAACCTGAGAGACTGGCATGTTGAGTCAAATTGGTCATCTATGAAGACTGGATCTGGCAGAAATGGGTTGTCTTGGAGATTATACCCTGAAAGGGCATGGCCTCATTCAAAACTTGCCACCACTCAATTTATTGGAGGCCATCAGCCACTTCCTTAGCTTTCTTGGGCCTCTATTTACCCACATAGAGATAGAAGTATCTACCTCAGAATTACCCACCTAGTCCCCCTTTGCCAACTGTAGCAAGAAATACCCATTACTGAGCTGATCTTAAAGAAATGAGCAGTTGATGATGGACAGACATGGTTTCATAATATAAGAGAAATACATTTTCACTAAAATGTTTAAGGCTGAGGACATGACCCATTGGTAGAAATAAGCCCAAGGTTTGGCTCTCAGTGTTGTCCTCACTCCCACCAAATAAATATGGTATGTTAGAAAAGGATTAAGAATACAATATTTTGTGCTCATACTTGACAACCTGTGGAGTCTTGTGTGTGTGTGAAGAAAAATAAAATTACAGAGATCTAACAATAACTATATAAACTGCTTTGTATTAAAATGTTACATAAGTACTTTTCTGAATTGAAATCTGACATATTTCCCTTATGGCTATAGGTTTTTGACGCTGGTTTTCAGAATAACTTTATTTGTCCACAGTCACTGATGTCACTCCATACTATGTCTGACTCATCTATAATCTCAGAAGAAATCCCCCAAAGCTTAGGTATACAGTTGCAACATTCCCAGGATCCAAACATGTCTTCAGCAGAAGCTCGGCCCTGATAGTTAGACACACAGGTCTCACAGATATTGCTGCAGTGATTGAATCTTGGAGACAGTCATTTCTTTAGACTGATCATGAGTTTTTCCAACGTCATTTTCAAAGAGGTTCTACTTGCTTCCCTTACACTCCTTTCTGAGTTACTCTTCTCACTGTGCCTCATGGACTTGCTTCACCTTGGAGCCACCATGTTGAGAGTCTTATCTGGTAGAACATATTTGGAATCCACACGCTTAAGCATAACTTCATTCAGCTTGCTCAGTACAAGTCAGGAGTTTGCATTCTGCTCTTTCCCGATACTTGAATATCAGGCTTATTCTTCACCAATATCTGGCTCCAATGGCCTTAGAAACTCCATCTCTCACTTCCCCTTGTCAAGGAGCCTATATTGCAATTCTGTTTAAATTTTATTCCCACCTACTTTCCTTGCTTCTTCATTTTATTTTTATTTTTTAACAAAATAAAGAGTAGCCTCAGAGAAGTCTCAAAGGACAGTCTATAAGGTCAGTCTCCATCCTCGCCACCAATACCAGACACCGATGGCTGGTTTGCTTGCTCTTCTATGGCTTTCCCTCCATCGTTATTAGATGATTACATATGGCACACTTTTTAAAAATATGATGTCAGGGTTCGGAAAGGAGAGGCATTGAGGAGAGATGAACAATGCAAACGAATCTATTTTGATTTTCTCTTTACCGCTAAATATAAGACTTGGTCTCCTCTGAGAGATTTATGAGGCTTCCTACCATAAAGGAGGCTGGGTTACGGCTATGCTTACTTTATAAAATGAAATTCTGCCATCACAGACAAGGGTTCATGGCTGTAATTATTTCAATGCTCTTCCAGTCAATGTGTCTTGCACAGCTGAGGCAAACCCCCACTCTCAGAGGCAGGAAGGCCATTTCATAAGAAGTCTGAAAGCTCCCACAACTTTGTGTGACCTTGCATTGAATAACACTGGAAAATTGATTTGGCTCTAGCAATAAAAGACCGTCTGCATTATCTGCATTCTAATTATAATTAATATAACCAGAATAACTGCTGTATTATTTACGATCAGAGCTATGGTGAGCACACTGTAATAATAATCTGCTACATAATTTTTTATTGATCTGATGGCTTTATTGCAGAAAAAACAAAATGCCACCCCACTGTATAGCTAAAGTCGCCTTTCTTGACATTAGTTTTAGACAGTTTCATTCAACATTTCTTCAATATAATCAAATTCTTATAGTTTTAATATCGCAGGAAGTGGGGTGCTATGGGGGATCTTTCGATTTTTCCTTGTTAAAAAGAATTGAATAACTGGTATAATTCATCCAGACTCAGACTGGGTCCTCATCTTTCCCTTATTGAATATTATTAATTTCCTGGCACTGTGGTTGTCACCCATTGATTAACAGAACTGGAATGAGCTTGAGAAAGAAGAGACTCTCAGTTAGAGCAGGGTCATCCCTTTACTTGAACAAAGCCTATTTATCAGGTGAAATCTATTGAGCATAAATGTGGAAAGAGGATGTGTGCATTTTCCTTTGACAGGAAGTTATGTTTTGGGGACATTAGTGGAGGTGCTTTGAAGAGAGCCCCATTTCTACCAATTCTAGTTAGCTGTATTCTCTCTCTAGTTTCAATGAGGACAGCTTGTATCAGGTACAGATAAAATTAAAAAAGCATTTTCTGTATACGATCTAATAAAAAACAATTGTGGTAAATTAAATATGAGACTATACACAAGAAATATTTATCAGAGTTATTAAATCTTGGCAGTCAAGTTTTTCTGATGTTTAATTGTTGCAAACCTGCAGGAAAATGAGTAATAAAATCTTGAAAACCAGTTATTCTCAGTTGTTTGGCCTTCTGACCCTCAGAAAATTAGAAAAGTACTATATGCATGTTTCATAGTTGGTCTTGTCTAATTTGGCTTGTATTTCAAAATCTGACTTCAAGATGCATGGCTGCTTCCAAGCATTATCAAGGAGGCTGCAGTCTTCATGGATCAACTTGAAAAGTCTACGCAGAGACTTATAATATATTTCATGCATTTTCATCATCTGTTCTTTAACAATCGTAAGAAGCCGCAGAGACAGTGTTTCCTTTGGGCAGATGCGGAAACTGAGGCTTGGAGTGAAGCTATGGTCTTCTCTAATACCATATCCACAAGGGCTTATTTCGATTTTGTTTAGGTGATTGGCATATTAAATAGTAAGTCCCTACAAACTAAATGAATACAAAATTTACATAAAAGTATAAGGATTACAAAAATATACCCTTCTTAATATATTCGAGGACTGTCTCCAAAGATGCATAATAAGTAAGTTTTATTTAAGGTACTCAGTAGTGAATGTGGTGAGACAACACTGTATGGGGCCACATATAAGCTAGAAATGGAAAAGGGTAGAAGAACATATATGAGCTTAATATTAAAGCTTATACCATCAATGTTGTTAAATTTACATATATATCAAATTTCTAGAAATGTTGCTAAGTATAAGGTTATATTTACTTTTAAAAAGATAAATGTGATGCTATTTTTTCTTTTCCTTTTGTAACTGAATGTTACTGTGGTGTTCTAAGAACAGTTGCAAAAAAATCCCATGACCATTAGAATGTTGCTACATTTGAGAATTTCATATGACAGCTAGGACTATAGAAGGAATCTCCATCTCATTGCACTGTGGGAGTATTTGTAGTCTATGCCTTTCTGTGAAGTTCATTTTAATTTAATTATTTGTTTATAAAGAAGTAGAACTTTGCTGGGTGTTGCTATACAATATGGACCTTTTTTGTCTCAAATAAATGGGTCTTAATTGCTAATGGATTTCAGACAAGCATACAATTAAGTGTTTTAAGTAAGAAAGAGAACTATATTATATTTGAAAACATGGTAGTAGAAATATGCACAGCAAAATATGTACAGCAAATTCATACCTGGTTGTAAATATTCCTCCTTGCAACCTGTCTTTCACCCAACTTTCTCTTAGCTACACCATGAAAAAGTAGCTAGAAATTAAAATAAAAACAAAACAACTCATCTCACCATGGACACTGTTTTGAGTTACAGTAGACTCTTTTTTTTAAAAAAAAAAAGATTTATTTATTTATTTATTTATTATATGCAAGTACACTGCAGGTGTCTTCAGATCTTGTTACGGATGGTTATGAGCCACCATGTGGTTGCTGGAATTTGAACTCCGGACCTTCGGAAGAACAGTCGTGTGCTCTTACCCACTGAGCCATCTCACCAGCCCTACAGTAGACTCTTTTGTCTACACATCTTCAAATGTTCATTGCAATGAGGTCTGGTTTGAAGCCTCTGGCTTCAGCTCCACTATAAGTACTAGCTCCTCAGAGGCACTCCTCGAGGATATCCTGTTGTTGCCCAGAGTCATGGAGACCCTGTAACTTTGGATCTGCTGGACTGGCTCCTTCACATGCTCGAACAGTTCACAGATGGGGTGAAGAATGGGGTTCATCATGTATGGAAGTATTTAAGAAGGAACACATACAGATGCACACACACTTTCACACTCACAAACACACACACACAAATAAATACACACACACTCACACACAAATACATATTCACACGGAGATATACACTTTCACGTGGCATAAATTTGGCATACATATATTATAATATGAACATGTAAAATGGAGAAAGTATTTGTGCCAATTTACCCAAAGTGATTTACAAATGTCACATGGTCAATTAAAATTCCATCAAGAACTTTAATTGAAGAATTTTTTTATGTATGGAAAACTAGATAAAATTAGCTAGAATAAGTTGCAAATGTAGTAAAAGAATATGTTAAAATACTCCATTAAAATGAAATGTCAAGAGGTCAAAAGCCTTTGCTGCTCTTGCAGGGGTCTCAGCATTGGTTCCTAGCACTCATACACAGACTGCTCACAACTATGTCTAACTGCATTTCCGGGGGATCACGTACTCTGGTCTCCATTTGCACTAGTCATGCTTGTGGTGTGCATGCATGCAGGCAAAGCATTCATACACATAAATAAAGGTAAATAAATCTTCTGTAAAACCATGACACAGGAAGGAAGAAGGCCAGGTAACAAGCAGCTGGACCACAAAGACAGTTTAGAATACATATTAATTTACACTCTTGGTATACTTCATTCACTTGGGGAAGATTTTAATTTTCTTAAAACATACAATTCTTTAGGTTGTGGCTTAAACCACTCAATGACATAGAGCAAGATGGCTTAGACGTGAGCATGCATGATAAAGGGCATCGTGGTGTGCTGGTTCAGAGATGAGCACGGTGCTTTGCTACCAGCAGTGTGCCAGCTGGATAGACTCTTATTTCTTCATCATGACTGATTGAAACGTAAGGGTGTAGTGCCTGCTGCAGATGCAGGAGGTTAAAGAAGCATGTGGGTGAGGTAATGTTTGTTTTATAACATTGCTCCCAACAGTGATGGGACCCTTTTCATAGCACTACTAAATATTAAATATTACTACCTGCTATCAAAGATTCAAGGAGTAAAGCATTTAAAAACAATAAAAATATTGATTTGATATCCAGATGTGAATGGTGTTTGTAGAGTTCGAGAAAGGTACAAAATAAAGGCATAGTGATTTATAAAATGACAGCCTTCAAGAAGGAAAATTTCAATAATCACATTTTGTGATGTAAAAAAGTCAACAAAACTAAACAGTGAATATTGTAGAACAATTTTCATCTCAAACATGACTTTATGGCTAGTAGGTTATACGCAGAAGCAGAAGACACAAAATAAAAATAAAATTCCTTCATATCTTCAATACAAAATAATTTTAAAGAGCCTATTATTTCATTCCATTTAAACTCTCACCTTTCTTACTCTCATCTCAAGCTCTCCTTCTCTCTCTCCTTCCCCTTCTCTCCATGTGGGCATGGCCGGTCTCTCTCTTTCTTTCTACCTTCTCTCTTTCTCCCCCCTTTCTACAATAAAGCTCCAAAGGCATAAAAAATAAAATAAAATAAAATAAGACAAAATGTTCTGGGTTCAAATCATTGGGTGTAAATAATCTCTCAAGGGACTGAGAATTTACATGACTGCTCATGGTTTTGTGAACAAACCCTGAGAACCTGAAATATCACATGGTATAACACATCAAGATGCTTAACATACTTGACTCTAGTACAGTATTTATATTGCTATTTTATTGTTTTAAGAAAAGATTAAATCTTTGTGGAAATGGGTTCAGTATAACATTTTTATGTT
This sequence comes from Mus pahari, assembly GCF_900095145.1. Classification (NCBI taxonomy): domain Eukaryota; kingdom Metazoa; phylum Chordata; class Mammalia; order Rodentia; family Muridae; genus Mus; species Mus pahari. Next base: position 7,767,647 of record NC_034606.1, on the reverse strand, counting down.
TAAAAGGATCCAACAACACATCCAATATAAAGGTTATGGCCAAATGAAGCTTAGTATATCCATGATGCCTTTGTATCTTAATCAGACATTAACATGTCTTCAGTGAAGATAATTGCAATCAGATATTGAAAATATGTAGTTACTAACTGAAATTCTATAATACATGTAATTTTGCCAAGCAAGCATATGAAAACTAAGAACTTTATAGTGTTTCTTCCATCCAAACTCCTCATATACCCCTCCTTTCTCTCTTTCAAATTCATATCCTCTTTTCTCATTGACATGATATGTATATCTGGTATATATGAGATGTTTAATTTTTGTTGTTGCTTTGTTTTATTTTTTAATTTTAGGACACAAAAAGTTTTAAAGCTGGTGTTTTGGTTTGATCTTTAATCAATCCTGGTATTAAGTGTAGTAGTGAACTTACCATTAAATCACTAGTATCTCTTAGATTAAAAACAAGAAATTTAAGTTTTAAGAGTTTATGCATATGTATAACATTTATGTTTTAAAGGTGGGGAGATAAAGCTATAAAAATACAGGATAGAAAATTATTGATGGAGACAGAATTTCTACTAAGGTAGGAGGCTATAGGATGGGACAGAGCCACAAGTTAGTGGAACATCTCTGCATCTTGGAGTTCGTAGTCCATTTGTGAATTTAGAATGTTCTTGATATTTTGCTTTATAGTTACATATAAAGCAGGGCTTACTCTTTAAAATCACACATGAAACAATACTTTGAGAGGCATAGGAGAAGTACTATCCCTAAAAGGGATCAAAGAAAATAATGTCCAGTGGGCTTGGTGCTTGACTTTATTACAAACACATCACTATTTTTCCCTACTGCCATTGCTGACTTTCTTTTCTCTCACTACTTATCTTAGGCTTGAGTACTCACAGATACGTAGGAAAATGAGTTCAGGCAATCAGAAGTAATTCCATGGAAAGACTTTTGCTACATTCGTTCTCTAACTAGGAAGGGGCTAGTTAGTTGGAATAGATCAAGAAAATTCGGAGAAAGTTTTCACAGCCAGGGTTGGTTAGTGATTGCAGGATCTTTGCTTCTGGGGCTACAGTCCACACCCTTCAAGAGGGAGGACAATTGTGTTTGTAAACACTGCCTGAAGAGCATAAGAGGATTATGGTTAGTGACCCTGTCAAGCTTATCAGAAAACTCTATCCTAAGCTGATGGATCTAAATATAAATACAAGGATGAATTCAACCAGAGTTTTTACATGGTAATCCTTGTTCGTGTAGGCATACATGCAACGTATACAGACTTCCTTTAAAATATCAAGGTGAGATGAAACAGAAGATAAAAAAGTCATGTCGTGGATTGTCAGCATTATCAATATGTAGGCTTTTAAAACTAAGTTCTAAACTCTATTGTTTTACAAGAAAACGTGAAGTTAAGTGAGCCCCAAATCCAAGTGACTCCAAATCCAAGTATCCTGAATATTCTGTAATGAGAATTAAGTTATGAAGGTTTTATGTGTATGGGTTAAAGGTCGCCTTTACTCCAGGAAATCCAGTCTTACTTTTATTATCTTATTTTCACTAAGTGTCTCCATAGACTTTGTAGAAAGTGGTTGGACATTCACATGTAGTGAGATGATCATGAAGCGTAAGTTGGCATTTCCATAGTTCGATTAGTCTACTTCTTACTTCTCTTACTTAGCATGAAAGCCCAGATAGATGGTCTTCACTTAAAATAATAGGTAAAAAAATAAGGAGATATTTAAGTAACTTTGTACTTTACATAGACAAGCAGTTCTGTTTCCGTTGGCAAGTAGACCATTCACTTATTCAAAACAATATTGATGACCATTTAAACTCTGATATGTTTTGGGATACAAAAAGCTGATAATTTTTTAAATCAAATTTAATTTTAATAACATTTAATAATTTAAATTAAATTAAATTTAAATTAAAAAAAATTTAACCTAAATACAGTCAAGAAGTTGATCCATGTTATTTTTGTGTTGTGAATGATACCATAGCAATATCTGGGGGTAGAATAAAGAAACAGCTCATTCTTGCTAAGTATTAATCATAAGGAATTGTTTGCTGAGACTCATCTTTTACATAACATGGTGCCCATGGGGGCTAGAAGAGAAAGCTGTGTACCCTAGAGCTGCCCAGTGTGAGCACTGGGACCCAAATTTAGGTCTCTCGAGCTATTTCTCCAGCCTTCCTGCCTCATAGTTCAAGACATAATGTGACTTAAATGCAGTTATTTTCCTAACTATGGCTTGCTTTGTGGAGACTACTCATAATTCTGTAAAGAAGGAGCATTAGAAATTGACACGGACAGAGAAAGCATCCACATTTTTTTTTTTTTTCATTAGGAAAGGATAATTCTGGTGCTAAAAGTACTTTTTCCTGCCGTGAGAAAATGCAGGTCAGCAAATCTGGGGTATTAAACTGTCAGCTCAGTCATCTTCCTCATGTCTGCCCAATACAGGCCGCTGCTTTGCAAGGTAGAAAAAGCTAATTTAGTGGCTGGAGCTAAATTAGACTTCTTAATTGACATTTCACTTTCATCTAAAATTAGGCCAGCACATGTTTAAAAATCCTTTTTATTTTGAATGAATTAGAGAACAGCTTGTAAAGGCTGGTAAAGATCAGAGGAGACTGAGAGGGCGAACTCTGGGGAGCTTCCTCACAATTTGGCAACAGCGATCTCAGCTGTGTGTGCCTTGGAGGAGCTAGTGGACTGTCAAGGCCCGGAAACCCAAATCAAGTGGCCTGTGCATTAAAATATTTTGAGTCTCTCTTCCATGATCTGTTTCAATGGATCAAGACCCTATTGCACTCTGAAAATCTAAAGACCCCCAAAAGATCTGCTTATGTGGGTTATATAATCTTCTTAGGCACCAAAATTGTAGATAGTAAATGTTTTGCATATTTAGTTCTTCATTTAAAAATAAAAATGTTAAATATGACATTTTGACATAAATGGAACAATTTAATGAAACATATTAATTTCAACCCCCCAAGTAATAGGAATTGGCACCATACTACAAATTTAGCAGATCTCTTTAAAGGCTAGATTCAACAGAAAAGAGCTGGGTTCCCATGTGCCCTGCATGCACCCTTGTTTTCTATGATGTTTGGTTAACCTGGCCTCCTAGCAACGCCTAACTGGGAAGAGGAGTCCATCACTGACTGCCTCTTCAGGATTCTGGCTTTGGCTTTTGATGCTGTATCAAAACTCAATATGTACTACCTTCTTAAAAGTGAATTGTGATGTGGAATGTGACAGTGCATGAAGAAAATTTTGCACTTTGACATTTAAAAGCTATGAGGAACTGGGAATGGTTCTTTCTTCATTTACAATTTTATGGCAAAGGTCCACTTATTATTTGATCAATATTAACTCAATGAATTATGGAGATTGTTCAGAGATAGCAGCATTTAGTCACATACCATCAAAACCGTACTCTCTACAATTGGCAATCTCTTTAAAAAGAATATTCAACTTTTAGAAAGATTTCCAACAGTAGCAGATAGCAAGGATTTTCAAAATTCTGAGCTTAACTTGAGAGTTTGGCTTTATCATTGACTGTATTGTATTGTCAATTGTTGTCCATATAGTAATGGGCTCACTTCATTATTTCTAAGAAAATAAGTGCTAACCCTGAGATTTCACCTCACACCAGTCAGAATGGCTAAGATCAAAAATTCAGGGGACAGCAGATGCTGGCGAGGATGTGGAGAAAGAGGAACACTCCTCCATTGCTGGTGGGATTGCAAGCTTGTACAACCACTCTGGAAATCAGTCTGGCGGTTCTTCAGAAAACTGGACATAGTACTACTGGAAGATCCAGCAATATGTCTTCTAAGTATATACATAGAAGATGTTCCAACTGGTAATAAGGACACATGCTCCACTATGTTCATAGCTGCCTTATTTATAATAGTCAGAAGCTGGAAAGAACCCAGATGTCCCTCAACAGAGGAATGGATACAGAAAATGTGGTACATTTACACAATGGAGTACTACTCAGCTATTAAAAACAATGAATTTATGAAATTCTTAGGCAAATGGATGTATCTGGAGGATATCATTCTGAGTGAGGTAACCCAATCACAAAAGAACTCACTTGATATGCACTCACTGATAAGTGGATATTAGCCCAGAAACCTAGAGTATCCAAGATACAATCTCCAAAACACAAGAAAATCAAGAATAAGGAAGACCAACACGTGGATACTTCATTCCTCCCTAAAATAGGGAATAAAACACCCATGAAAGAAGTGGCAGAAAGTTTGGAGCTAAGATGAAAGGATGGACCATCCAGAGACTGCCCTACCCGGGGGTCCATCCCATAATCAGCCACCAAACGCAGACACTATTGCATATGCCAGCAAGATCTTGCTGAAAGGACACTGATATAGCTATCTCTGTGAGGCTAAGCCAATGACTGACAAATAGAGAAGTGGATGCCCACATCATCTATAGGATAGAACACAGAGACCCCAATGGAGGAACTAGAGAAATTACCCAAGGAACTGAAGGGGTCTGTAACTCTATAGGTGAAACAATATGAACTAATCAGTACTCCCAGAGCTCGTGTCTCTAGCTGCAAATATAGCAGAAGATGGCCTAGTCAGCCACATTGGGAAGAGATGCCCTTTGGTCTTGCAAACTTTATATGCCCCATACAGGGGACTGCCAGGGCCAAGAAGTGGGAGTGGGTGGGCAGGGGAGCAGGGTAGGGGGGTATAGGGGACATTCGGGATAGCATTTGAAATGTAAATGAAGAAAATATCTAATAAAATAATTTAAAAAAAAAGAAAGAAAATAAGTGCTAATTACTCAGATCTTAGTAATGTGGCTTATCTGGTAGACATTAGGTAAAAAACCATGTTAAAAACAAACAAAACCAAAAACTGGCTAACCTAACATTTAATACAAGCAACAGACCTGGTGTTTTTGCACACCCTCTGGAGTCAGCTATGGTACTTCAAGGGGAAGCAAAGCTCTGACTTTCCAGGTTATCACAGAGAGTGTAAAAAAGACATGTAGTCACCGGTCTTGGTTTGATAAGAGTGGAATTTTTTGCGGTTTTCTCATAAACACTCTCGCGTAATGGTATTTTTGTCGTTGTAGCTCCTATCATCTGTGAGTGCCTTGTAGGAAAAGACATCAAGACCTTTTTTATGTTTGGTGTAATCCTTGGTTTATGCAAATGGTCTAATTTTTTTTTCTTTTTTGCATTGCTTTCAGTAGTACAAATGGGATCAAAATGAAAAATATACAAGTAACTTCTAAGTAGTATCATGAAAATAGTTTTGGCCCCATGATCTCCAGTCAAGAATCTTTGTATGTCCTTCCAATTGCACCCCCCCCCCGAGATGTGTATACACTTTTAAACTACCTAATGGTGCACAGAGAGCCTCACAACCAGTAAGCTGTAGAAACATACTCTCTCCAAATGGATTTGTGTAAATTCTTTTTAAATTTTTTATTGAAAAAATTATTTCATACAATATATTCTCATCATTCTTTCCCTTTCCCCAATTGCTTCCATCCAAGTCCGTGCTGTTTGTACAGATTCAAGTCAGGTAGGGTCCCAGGGATGAGAGAGAGAAAACAGCTCTCATCTCTAACCAAGAAACTACCTGCAGTTGCATTTGAAACCTTAATTTTCTGTAATCAAGTCTCACTGGATATCTTTGGGATAAGCCTAGAGCCCAGCCCAGCAATAGATAATACAAAAAGAGCCCAAGAGTATTTTTGCCGGCTTTGTTTCATACCGCACCGTTGGGGCATTTTTCGTTTCATTGGTCTTTTGCTTGTATATTATAGTTTCTAATTGTTTTTCTCTAGTGTAAGCTTGGCCCATGACAATGTGGGGTAAGGAATTTGAGAAGTGACCATCTACCACAATTTTCCCAAGGGTTTCTACTTGGGAATGCTCACATAATAGTCAAAAAATCATCAGAAATAGGGTATTGTTCATTGCAATATATTAATATCTAAAAGAACAAGTCTAAAAGAGCAAACATCTATTTTCATGAAATGTACTTGTTCTCATCTGGGTTTATCCCCAAGTCACATATACAGATGTATTTCAGCAATGTGATTTATGCTAAGTATCAACCTATCAATGCAATGCTTGACGATTCAAATAATACCAGCTGCAAATCTTCATCACCTATGATACAATTCACTTGCTCTGTAGACTAGGTGGGCTTTGAACTCACAGAGATATGCCTGCCTCTACCTCCTAAGTGCTGGGATTAAAGGCACACACCACCACCTGGCTTTTCTGTGCTTTTCATTTTGTGCTTTTCTTTTCTTTTCTTTTCTTTTCTTTTCTTTTCTTTTCTTTTCTTTTCTTTTCTTTTCTTTTCTTTTCTTTTCTTTTCTTCTCTTCTCTTCTCTTCTCTTCTCTTCTCTTCTCTTCTCTTCTCTTTTTTCATCTCTTCTCTTTTCTTTTTTCTTTCTCTTTCTTTCTCTCTCTTTCTTTCTTTCTTTCTTTCTTTCTTTCTTTCTTTCTTTCTTTCTTTCTTTCTTTCTTTCTTTCTTTCTTTCTTTCTTTTGTGTGTGAGGGGATATGGATGTGGTTGGAGAAGCAGAGGCAGGTGGATCTCTGTGAGTTTGAGGCCAGTATGGTCTACAAAGCAAGGACCCGGCCAGCCAATGTTAGACAGAGAAACCCTGGCTTAAAAAACAAACAACATAATGAGACCAAAACAAACACAAAGACCAAACCATACCAAACCAAACCACCAAACAAAAATTAAGAAATGAATAAAACAATTGAGCAGAAATTATAATAATTTCACAGATATACCTCCATGGTTTAAAATTAGAAATGATTTTCCCCAGTTGCCACTCCCACTCCATAGTGACTAGCAACAGGTCTGAAAACCTGGACACAGCAGTCCTGAGGCAGAGTTTCAAGGAAACTCAGCCTCCTGGAGCCTTGCATCCCCATAGCTAGGAATGCCCCAGATTTGTCCCTGCAATATCTTGGAGGGTCCTGCATGTTTTCTTACAGTATTTTACTGGATAAGAGTTAGATATCTCAGGGCAAGCTTAGCAAAGCATACTTTTAGAATCTTCATTTCATCCAAGTTACTTTCATATGCAAGTATTTACCAAGGCCTAGGAAATAAGGGGGTTGTGGTATTGTATTATTCATGAGAAGGTCTGCTAGAGCAGAACCCCCTGGTGCTAGCTCACACAAGGCTCAAAGGAGTAGCACAAATTGTGACTAGGGTATGAAGTCTTTAGCTGACCCTAGGCAGAGCTGTTTTACCTTTATTGTAAACATTACCTGGTACATGTAAGTCCTTTTGAAATCATTCCTCTGTTTTGTGTCAGATAACTTCAATGTACTTTGCCTGCTGTGACAACCTACCCCTTTATTTTCTGTATTATTTAAGACTGGTGTTCACTTTGTGAAAATATATTCAGGTCCTACACACCCTCTCTCATGTGGACTGTTTGTCACTGGCTGAATCCTCACTCATCTGCAACGGAGACCCTGTCCACGCAGATAGGAGACCCCACAAAGAAGGCAGTCTGCGGCACTGTGGTTATTATCCTGGTCCAAAGTTTGGAGGTGTTCTGGACCTTTTGAGATCTGGGGGTCTATGGATGGTAATGAAGTCACATGGGCATGGACTCTAAGTGGACTGAGGCTAATCTCTTAGAGTGAATTAATTTTAAAATTCAGCTACCACAGAGGGAGGCTAGGTGGTGCATTCAGCTTTCCTGTGTGCTGCCTGTTTACATATTTTCTTTGACATTATGATATCATACAGCTAGGAGGACTTCACTAAAGGCTAATTAACAAGAATTACCCAGATCTTAGACTGTAAACCTGAAAATTGTGAGTTCAACAAACCTCTTTGATTTTTTATAAATTACTCTGAATTTGATATGTGGGTATAGCTGGATAGAACTGACTGATAGAAATGCAACAACAAAGGTATAGTTTGTAAACAAAATGTGCATTTTATAACCTGTTTTGGTTTTCTGTAACAGTCTCCACTTGCAGGAAAGAGAAGCTTCAGGGGTAAGAGACACAGTAATCTGTTTGTACAAGGATAAGTTTCAGTATGTAGTTAGGAAATTTGTTAGTCCTTTAAAGTGGTTGTAGAAGATTCTCTTCTAAGACCTATAACCTTAATAGCCCCAGGGAGTTTGCTAATTTTTTAGTGCAAGGCATTATTTTCTGTTCAACTAGAGAGATGCTGCTAACCAACAAGATGTGAGTGCTACAAACAAGATGTGACTACCACGAACATGTGAACGTCACTATTGCACCTCTAGGGATATAATGTATAGATCAATGGATCATGTTGAGATCAGCCTTAATGGATATACCTACAACAATTCCTGCCCCCTAATCTCCTACAATATCATGGAAGATGGTGTGGAAAACTTGTTAAGAGTCTGACTACCAAGAAGTCAGCTGTTTGAGTGTGTTTCCAAGAAATGAAAGGGAAGCTTCACTCACGATACCTAACTTATGGTGAACTAAACAAGACCTGAACTGTGATAATATTAGTAGACATTCTATGGGGGAAGGGGGAAATTTTCATAGGGGCTACCCCTAGCAAAAGAACTATAGGCAATTAGTGATCACTAAGAGAGGAAGAATTACCCTCCTCCCAAGTATAAGCCTCCTAACTGGTTATCTAATACAAGCCACTTAACATGCTCCACAGGTTGTATTTATATAGCTACACACACACACACACACACACACACACACACACACACACAAAGGCCATCAATGAGAAGGAATGAGGTGTGATATGGGAGTGCTAGAGGGAAGGGACTGGAGGAAAGATGGGGAAGGGGCTAAGTGATATAATTATAATTTAATTAAAATGTATTTAATAAAAATAAGATGTCTAGAGTTCCTAGCATACCAACAGTTAAAGAAGTTTATAATTATATTAGTGATAACAGTAGTGAAAATGATTGTATGATTCAGTAAAATGAAATGTGCTGACAGTTGGAAGATCTGTATTCAGAAATAAATCAGTACTTTCAGATAACCAATACATATAATCATAAACAATGCAAATAACCAATAACACCAATTGGAAAATTTTAATAGATTCTGGTGTTGTGGAGAGCAAATGTTATTGATACAGCTTCAGAATCTTCCAGTCTTTGAGAAAGTTCCATTTTTCAGTTCTGTTCATGAATATGACTAGCCCCAGTGATCAAGACAACTACCAAAATGGTCCTTCTCCATTGCCTACTTAATGTGTGGCCAAGTTTTCTGCATCAAATTAAACCAGCCATGTTGATTTTCAGTGAGAAAAATCTCCAAAAAAGTCCTATGTTTACTTTTGCAAGCTAACTTGCCGATAATACTTGCTTTTAAAAAACTATCTACTCATCATAATTATAGACTATAGAAAAATAAAATCCAACAAAATTATAACAAACAGCACAATAAAGTAAAAATAGTAAGCTGAATTAGGAAGATTGTATTGTTGTTACCTGTTTAATTTTAAAATTTTAGGAAACCGTGACAAAATTACTTTATTTCTCTGTGCTTCCAATTTTTTTCTTTCATAAGTGGATTAACACCTGTCTTGTGTGATTGTTTAGTATTCCAATGAGGTGGTTTATGACATGTAAGATGTTTTTGTGAATATTAAGAGATACTATGACAGTAAATGTTCATTTTTTAATAAGTGATAAAATGCTTAGGTGATAATCTCTTGGAAAATGCCAGTGTTTGTTCATGTAGCTATTTTATAGCCAGTACCTCACATAATCCCTGACACACAGTAGGTGTCTACAAACTTTCATGTGGCACTTTGTGTGGCAAATAGGAGGATTTATAATGCCATGCCTTAGATTGTTTCTACTGATAAAACAAAATGTGGTTTTGATGACTTCATCTCCATATATACCAAAGAGAAGTTAACAGCTTATTCGAGAATACTTCATTTTTCTGTGTGATTATTACTTTATCTCTCAGTAGACCATAAACTCCATGAGAACATTGACAGTGAATTGGTTCTCCATTCCATTCACAAAGCCTAGTACTGGACGCATCTGTGCAATCAAGCAAATGAGTTTTAAAGAATAATAAAATACATAAACACAAACAACACTATGCTTCTCAGGCCAATAATATGTTGACATGCAGGCCACCAGGCACCTTGTCCTACACCCTAAATTAGCACTGATCCTGACAGGCAACAAAGTGTTCATTATCCACATGCCTCAAATGCTGATGAGAGATAACCCGACATTCTTCCAGGACAGGCTCCCACTGCAGATGGAGTTTAGGAACCCAAGCGACTCTGTAATCATGGGCTGGTCTTCTGAGATGGAATTCTAGGCCCACCAAACTCTAGCCAGCCTCCAGAATAATAGCACAGAGAGGGAGAGCCTGCAAAGTATTCCACAGGAGCGAAAAAGAAGAAATAAATGTGTTCCAGCATTCCTTCTTAAAGGGGCGTTTCAAATGTATGAATATATGGAGAAATCCTTATCTGGTTGCCCTCCTAGGCTGGGACCAGAAAGTTAATGATAAATGCTAATTTTTCTTTTGAAAAGGTTTTCTTGGACCAGCTTTTGCAGGCAGTGTTAGGCCCAGTGTCATGGAGACAAAACAGAAATGCTGTCTTTGAACACTGTGGCTGCTTCTGCTCTGCCAGCTTAGACTCCTAAAGCAGAAGAAAACAGAACAGCCGGCGCTAAGAAAGTTTAATACCTTGGAGCTGATATAGAACGTATTATTTTGTCTTTCTGACATGCCCGGTACTATTTTTACCACAGGTTGCTGTGGGGTTAGGTTGGGATGTTAGGAAGAAATGATGATTTATTTTAAGCACTATTTGGGTGATACAGCGCCTGTCCCTGTCCCGCTGCTATTCACTGTTTCTAATGTAAAAGTGACCCCCCCTCCCTCTCGCTTTCCTTTAAAATGAACACCCGTCAGAATCTCTATGAAGGGCCCCTGAGCAAGGTCTAGGTGCTTCCTTCTTCTGCTTCAGCTGGTCTGTCAGGCTCCTTCCTGCCCACCCCTGTGCTCAGATTCACAACCTCCTCCATCCTGCGTGTTGTTTCTCATTTAAATGAACTGTTGGGTTCTTTTATTTCATACAAGTACTGGATTCGCCTTATCGCCCTCATTCCTTTGGGGGTTGCCAATTGGTTTTATCCGCGGATGTATCGTTTCTCATGCTTCCGTTTTTTTTTTCCTTACAAAGAGAAAGAACCTCTCCGTCAACAAGCCTCTCTGGAGTGGAAGATTAAAAACCTAGACATCACCTACCTTGCAGCGCTACTCCCAACTGGGTTGTGTAAAACTCAATTAAACGTGTCCCCATTGAATACTGCATTACAGTACATTAAACAGAAAATTCTTCAAGCGTGATGACAAAGCTTGAAGCCTCGGCTCAAAGCTGCTCCTTGCAGCTTGCTTTTACATTGCAGTCTTTATGGCACAAGTCTCTCGTTGATAAAACTTTAGTCCAGCCTTGAAATAATATCCTAGAGCCCCGCGGGGAATGTGAGAAAAGGGGGTGGTAAAGTTGGTCTCAGCACTTTCCTAAGCCTCTATGGAATCTATACTGCCAACAGACCAGGAGAAGATACAGTGCAACAATTGGAGCGATACGTCCTTTATTTGAGGCAGGTGAAAATCACAGATTCTGGCCTCTGTCAGGATTGTTATAGTACCCAGAATGCATATTGCAGAGACATATGGGTCCTTAGGGTGAGAGATTTATACAGAACGAATTCACAGTCCCTCCTACAAAAGCCCAGGGAATGATTCCAGGTCCATGGCAAGTCTTGCAGCTGTGTTATGGAACACAAATGGCTCTCTTCTCTTTTTATTCCATGTCCTCTATCACTACATTTATTTATAATCCACATTACCAAGAAGCAAAACTTGCAACAAACTTTTTGGGGTTTTCAAGATTATTAAGCAACTCATAGATTCACTAAGTTTGGTCTAAAACTTTTCCTCCAAACGCTCAACATTTTATTCTGACCTCACTCTATTGGCATTTTAAAGCTCCCTTTTTTCCTGCCTTTGAATTCTATCAAGTCACAGCATAAAGTTTCTTCTTTCCCCAGCTTTAGCTACCTACTCCTCTTATTTCGGGGGTAGACTGCTCACTAGTGTTGGGAATGACTAGGGTTTGTTTCTCTAATGACTCTTTCACATTTCTTGTGGATTATCGATTTTTGTATTTAGTTTCTATGATATTATATTTGCTCTTAAATTTAAAAATCTATGATCTGAAATGATATAGAACACCAGCACTGATTTATTGAAATATTTACTATGACTTAAAGGCAAACCCACGAACTCTGAGTAGTCAATACTTAGTACTTCAGTGTACAGCTAGGGGGCATGGTTATCTCAAGACCTTACTTTACATTTTCAGGATCAACAAATCTACAAGTATTAAGCCTTAAAGTGCTTGTCTGCACACAGTTATTTAGTCATACGATGTATGTATTCACAACAGTAGGTTTTAAAAATCATCTTCTAATGAATGTGCTATATCCTTCATCATGTCCTTGATGTCTTGCTGTGCCTTGTGGGTGGAACAAGGCTTCATTTTTCATCATCGTCATTTTATATTATTGTTGGCAGTGTTCACATACAGTTGGCTCTGCTGTCTCATGGGTTTGGGAGCTCAAGTGCTGGAATTGGAAAGGTGACACTGTGGAGGCTGACCAGCTTTTCCTCCATGGCCACCATGCTAATGGACATCACTAGGGATCCAACTGGTGACCGTCATGCTTTGCTGAGCAGAGTCATAACCTTTAGGCCACTGGCGATGGCATCTCAGATCTGCCAATAATTGTATCTACGTTTCCAGCCCATTCAAAGAAGTTTTCAAATACTGGCTGATTATTTATAGAACAATTTAATATTAAGAGCAGCCTAGAGAGTTTTGGAAAGAGTTTATCTTCTTTTCCAGCCCTTTGTTATTATCAGGATAAAACAAGACATAGTTCCCATTCCAAGGCAGTTTCCTAATGAGTACTGATATCTTTTTAACTCTTATCCACCCTTGCCCCCTAAAATACTTCAGAAAAGTAATTCATATTGTGTGCAAGTCTTTTTTGTATCTTCTATGAAAATACTATACCTCTTCAAACATACGTGTTCTCTCTTTTTAGCTTGGTAAGTAAATTATAAATTATGCTTCAATATTTTAATTGGAGGAATTATCTCTATTCTCAAAGGACTTACATTTTTTGTTCAAAGGACAGCACTTTGTAGATTTTTCTGCGAAGATTTGAAATCACATATTGTATGAGCTATTTTTTCTTCAATTAAAATTTAAAGATATTTTACAATTCATAAGGATCTATAAAGTACTTTATGGTGGGTATATTTTGCTGGAAATTTTTATGAGATGTGATTATTTTATGGTACAACACTCAGAGTAAAAAAAAAAAATCACTTATTTTTATAATTTTAAACAAATCGCCCATCCCCTAACACCAGAGGACTTTTGGCTGGCCTGAGAACCAGTCCACTCCTTCGTGTCTCGTATGCTTCCGTTCCAACATTTCTGAGCTTTTGTTTCAACTAGCAGACCAGCAGCATTAGTTCATCATGCACGCTGAGTTGAAGGTTAGGGCATAGCAGCTAACTGCTGTTAACCGTGGGATTTCTCATTTCTTAAGACTGTTGTATTTGTTCCCTTTCTTTTTTAACGTATGAGCAATTTGGGTGTTGAGAAGTTTATCAAAAATATATTTCTTTAGCAAGGACATAGATGCTGCCACAAGACGCAGACTAAACAGTGTTCTTAGGCTGTTCTTGGGGCTTTAGTTCCTGTAAGGAGTTTCCAGGGCTATCTGATATCATCTGGCTGTGTCCATTTCTAGCCTCTAATTAAGTCTGAGTGTACCGAATTCCCTTAAGATATATCTCCTCCTCATATATTTTATTCCTGGTCTCAGAACCCTGGTTAGTATTACCCATTTTTTTTTCTCCTTTAAATAATTGTTTTACTTCTTGGCCATTCATTTTTCTTCCCAGTGATTCTTTTCATGGATTCAACTGCCTATTACCTGAAATAATAATACTGATATTTTCCATCATGTTGGCTGTTTCCATGTGAGGATTCCAAAGTGCTTTTAAGACAGCTTTTTTTTTCTTTGTGAAAAGCAATTAATAAGACAAAGAGAAATAATGGCAAAAAAAGAGAAGTCATGGGAATTCACACACCAGTATCATTTAACAAGTATAGTCACACACCAATAACATTTAACGTTTACTGTATATGCATATTCTCATACCATTATCACTTAACTTTTATCGTATATGCTATTCGCACACAATTTATTTTTAATACCAATATTGCGAAATGCTTAAATTTCATTCATCTTTGACCCACCTGGGTAGGTGGTGAGGAAGATGGGCAGTAGGATGGGGATTCTTGAAGATTTTAGTGAACTGTTTACTTCAGTTCCTACAGCTGACACAGGTCAGCATGGCACAGAGGTTACTCAACTACAGAAGTCAAGGATTAGGACTTGTGTCATTCTCTTTTCCAAGAGAATGCTAGAAAACGTGCCTTGATTGATGCCATAGCATAACAGATTTCCAGATTCTCTCAATAAAAAATTTTCTTCTTTTGAGGAATTTGTTTCTGCAGATATGAAGAAAAATAATCAAAATTCCCGTTGGAAAAAACAAAAAAACAATCCGATTGCTGGTAAGAGAAGCAGGGGAAATACTTGTCAGCAATAAAAAAAAAATTACTGATGCAAAAATCAATATGCATATGCCTACAAAACATCCTTTTGGAGTTTCTAGTCACAAAATATACAAAGCACACACACGCACACACACACACACACACACAATTGTGTCAGTAGAGATCACATTTTTGCTGTTTAGAACGTAAAGAAATTCCTGGCTAAATAGATATATTTTATATATTTATTGCATGTGTATGACATTTATTTCATTATGTTCTAATAATAACTTAAGACAAGAGATACTATAATTTGGTGGATTGGGAACCTGATTCTGAATATGCTCTATTATTTTTATATAAATAGACATTTACCTGCCTTTTAGTGTTTCTGAAAATATTTATTAATATAGTAAAGCCTCTATGGGCTGAATTATTTATTTATTTAATTGGACAGACATATCACATTACAGTGTGATATGCATGGGCAAGATTAAGCACACTTTTATTTTTTTAAAATAAGTTTGGACAAAACTAGGTCTAAATATTTATGTTGTCCCACACTAACTCTATAACTTTAACAAATTATCTTCCCATTTTATTCATCCAGAAAAAATACAGAACTCTTGCACAGAAGCCATGGAAGAAGACATAAACATATTTTCTCTAGAGTAAGTACTTCACAAATTCTAGAACTCTCTTTTCCCCTTTAATTTTCATCTATATTTGGAAGGCTAAGTGTAAACCATGAACTGCTATAGTTCTTTCTAGCACAACTGAAGTTTCAATAGTACAGAGAGTAGAGCTACTTGATAGCACAAAACCTCATAAAAACAGGCAAGTGTTAACAAGGAAGTTATCAGCTGAACTCATTCTAGAACATGAATATTTAGCTCTAAGTTGTTATCTGCTTTACTGCTTCCTAACCATATCTGTTCTTCCTCCTTTGATCTCAACAAACTAGAGGCAAAAGTAAGATCGAGAGAGGCAGAGCACCTCTTCACCCATTGATTCTTAACAGGATTCAGCTGCTGGTCCTTAGCCCTCTCTGTTGCTAAGACTACTGCAGCATCCAGTGTTCTGCATTCTGGAATGAGAATACTAATACATGTTTGGAGGAAGATGTTGTTTACAGAATATTGACTGGATCAGAACCTTGCAAACCTTTATATTATTGTTCTCATCGTGGACTGTCAGCATTACAACAGAAGCAAAGACCATAAGGATGCATTTCCTGGTTTGGAGAGTAGCTGAGCTTCTGTTATTGACACAGTCTCTAAGAGTGACCTTGAACATTAGAATCAGGGTGTGTCGTTCAGTCAAGACCCTGCACATTTACCCTCCTCTCTGTTCCTCAGACTGTAGGGTGCCACGTGGGACTCATCTGTTTTCTTAAGTGTTTCCTGGCTAGGTACCGAGTTCAGTGGTTGTGGGAGGAGAGAGTGACAGGATGAGATTTATGTAAGACTGTGGTGTAATTACCAAATTATTTAAGTCTGAGGTAATTACCAAAATATCCACTTAATTTCCAGCAATGGGGAGTATTACAGGATAGGAGTCTACATTTAGAAATATCTCAGCAAATTACAGTGAAACATTCCAAATCACTTTTCACTGAAAAAGCCAATAGTTTTCAGAGGTCAGAAGCAACCCCAGAAGAGATCATTTTAGTGATAACAAGAATTTATTTCACATTCTCTTGCTTTTATTTTTTTATTTTATTAGTATAAAAAAAAGAAAAAAAAAACAAAGGAAAAAACATAGGTGTGTGTGTGTGTGTGTGCGTGTGTGTGTGTGTGTGTGTGTGTGTGTAGTGTATGTGATAAACTTATAAACCTGTGAATTAGTTCATCATTAATTTTGGCATCCTAGGCAAAAATGTTAATGAGCATGGGGATGTGTTGTTCACTACAGTGCTTATAAAAATGTGCATCCGGTGATAAAGTTGTTAAGCATTAGTTGAATGTAGGAATGACAAATAAAAGGGGGTAAATGCATAAAACAGCAGAGACAGGCTTGTGGTGAGGGGTTTTATTTGTTAACACTGTGGTATATGTACGTATTTTTCTTTTAAAGATTATATTAATTTTAATTATTTCTGCTCATGTTTGTCTCTGAGTGCAGGTGCCCATGGGTACCAGCAGAGGGCTTCTGACACCTTGGGTCTGGTATTATAGGTGGTCGAAAGCATCCCAACATGGGTGCTGGAAACTAAACTCCTTTCCTCTGTAAGAGCAAGAGATGCTTTATCTACGAAGACATCAGTCCCCTAAGATAAGTTTCAGAAAGCTCAATCAACAATCTTGTAAGAAAATTAACATAATCTTATTGTGTTTACTGAGTACTTAATAGTATTCAGTGACTCAATGTCCAAGCCTCTGTTTTGTCTGCAGTGAGTAGTAGCTGTGGGTACAACCTCTGCTTCCACAGAGCTCACCCTGCTTCTATGATGATTTAATACGCTATGGCAACCAAATTCATTCTTTTTGATTGTGAGCCTAGCCATTAGCAGCTGAACCTTGTTTGGCCCTAGTGGGAGAGGATGCACCTGATCCTGTAGAGACTCGATGTCCCAGAGAAGGAGAATGTCCAGGGGAGCCGGGGGGGGGGGGCACCCTCTCAGGGATGAGAGGGAGGGGTATTAAGTGAAAAACTCTGGGGGGGGGAGAGACTGGGAGGGGGCAACACTTGGAATGTAAATAAATAAAATAATTATTTAAAAACACTACGCTATTGCAGAGAGTGAACAGGGCAACTCTATTTAAAAAAAAAAAGTGTAATGGCAACTTAAAAATAATTTGAAATGGGTGTAAAATATTAGGTAGACCAAGGCACTGTCTGATACTACAAATTTTCAAACATGAATATAAAACAAGAAAATAACCCCTAAGTTTATAAGAATAATAAACATAGGAAATAGTCATGGAATTAGCAACTTCCTCCTGCCTTAAATGTTATAATCAGTGAAATAAACTTACTTAGCAGGGAGAGTTTGATGACTGTTGAATACATTTCCATTTTTAATTTGTCATGCCATATAAATAAGTTGTACTTTCCCTAAAATGAATAGTTTACTTGGGTATTTGTATAACGACATATGAGTCTTTGGCCTCCAATGGCTGAAAGCGAAAAACTTGAATAAGCTTTCTATCATAGTACAAGCTGTATCTGAGGCCTTTATTTAATGGGGTGAGAATATTTCCTGATTTTTTTCTTTTTGTTGTTGTTGTTGTTACTATAGGTCAGATCTGACACCATTAGTTTTCCCTCTGTCATAAATATAGAGCAGTAGAATTTGACAGGCATCACTATAACGTAGGTTATAGATAAGTTCAGGCATGCTTCCTTCTGCACTGGCCTTTCACATGCAGCCTGATGGGGCTGCTTGAGTAGAACGCCACGGGTTGATTTTGGGCTTCTAGGTCATGCTTTCACCTTGATAACAGTTCTTTCTTTTCTGGCAGTAACATTTGCCGGGATCCCTAAGGTGCTTTCATTTTTGTAAGTAGCATAAGGGGGAAGAGGGATAGAAGAGGGGGGAGATAAATCTTAATTCATATGCTATAGGACTATCTCTTGCGTCTCTGGCACAAAACTTCAAATCCAATCCAGGGACTGGATGTGTATTAGAAGTCGGCAGATTTAAACCCTGTCCACCATGATCAAACTGGATTTATAGAGCATCATAACTCTCCAGACACCATCCAGCAGCTTATTAATTTAATAGACTCCTGTCCATTCACTGATGTTCCTGCCCTGACAGTCTCTCAAGATAAGGGGAGAGCCTTTTGACAGGACGGAGAGCATATATATTCTCTTCTGTTTTCTAGTGGATAGGGTTGTCGACAACTTGAAATGTGCGGCTCAGCAAATTTGTTTTTTCCTTTTTTTTCCTCTTTTCTTTCTTTCTTTCTTTCTTTCTTTCTTTCTTTCTTTCTTTCTTTCTTTCTTTCTTTCTTTCTTTCTTTCTTTTTTAATTCTTTTTACTTAGCAGGGAATCTGATTGAAGCGAACTTTTTGAGAGTGTCGGGGGTCATTGTTCTGCATTTCCCCTTAGTACTAATTTAGCATTTTGTTTTCACAAAATAACGAGTGTTGATTTAAAGTCATACTTGCAGGGCCATTTTTACCACAAAAAAAAAGAAAGAGCATTACAGTTTAATGCCCGATATAAATTAATAGGTGCTGGAGAGCAGAGGAAAAGAGCAATAGATGTTCTGGTACAGCACAGTGGTGTATTCTTTTCCATAATTCCTTTTGGAGGGATGACGGATGAGGAGCTGTGTGAAGGAAAACAGTACAGCGCCCAGCCCATGTGGCCTACCTTTAGTGTTCTTACTTTCCCTTAATGACATTCTCATGCTGGAACTGAGATTGTTACTCAGTCTCTGAAATGCAAATTAATTTACAAGTCCCAGCCGGACAGGTACTACACCAGTAGCTAGGCAAGGTTAACTGTTGTAATCTCCGAGCACTCACTCACCAGAGATCTTGTGACAATGTAGGTATGGGTTTTGGAAGGCTGAGGGAGGCCTGAGGTATCATGGTCCTAGTGAGTTAATAGCATACTACTATTTGGCTGACTAAGAAAATGAAGAAGTACAAGCTATAACCTAGTATCAACTAAGTAACTTGTAACTTGAGCACACTGGGTACAATGAACAGACTCTCTACCTGGCAAGTAGTGTCAACTTAGTTGAAGCCCAGGAGGTCTCCAATACCTTGTAGCCGATATGTTTTTAAAAATCATCTTGCTTCATTTCTGTATGTCTGTAAAAATGTCTAAATGTATCTTGAGATAGTTCCCTCAAAAAGCACAGCCAGTACTGTGGCGCTGAGGTAAAGTTTTTTGAGTCTTAGAGCACTCGACTCCTGTATCAATGGTTCTGGGTTAATTTCCCCGAAGCATGAAACAAAAAAATGAAAACAAATCATGAATAAATCAAAAAGTTACGTGCTACCGAGTTTGCTCAGTGGGTAAAATGGGCTTGCCTTACAAAATTGAGGACACGAGTTCAGATTCCCCAGCAGCCATATAAAAAGTAGCCAGATATGGAAGGACAGAGCTCTAGGGAGCAGAGACAGATGGATCACCACTGTTCTCTGGCCAGCTAGTCTAGTCAATTAATGTGTGTTGAGATCAGTGGGTGATCTTGTCTCAAGAAAACCACTAGACGTCAATGTGTGCATGTACAAGCTCACATACATTTTATACACACATGCCTACAAGCATATACAACCTATATACAAAAAACTGAAAAGTTATTTGTGCAGAGAGTTGGTACTTGTCTTTTCTGTATCATTATCCAAGATCAAAGCTATAAGGTAAAGATTTGCTAAAATAAAAATAATTAAAAAATAAAAAGCACCACAAAAGCAACAACTACAATTTAATCTAGATATCCATACTTTAAATATGCATGTATAAAAAGAGTTTAAATTCAGCTAACCTATAAGAAGGGATAAAAGCCATACATCATTAAACTAAAACCACAGTTCTAAGAGTGGGGTCTCATATGCCCCCAAATCAATACAAACTACTGCCATTCTTATTGATTGCATTCCAGAGATATTGATAAGAACTGTTGCTGAAGACACCCCATACTCCATCATATAAAGTACATGGCGAAATCAAACTGATAATGATTGGGACCTTTACCCCTTCAGTGTAGCTTTTATAGTGGTAGAAGGTGCTATACAAGTTACTGGCAGAGAAAACACACCAGCAATCAAAATGCACTGACAGTCTGTGAACCCCGTGAGCTACAGTAATGATTGCATTGGCAAAATATGTCCATTAGTGCAATATTGACATGAATAATTTTGGAATAACCTGTTTTCTATTAGATTAGCTCTTCATGAGAAAAACCTCATGTCTGGTACCATCAACTGTGCCTACAAACTGTGATTGGCTAGGTGATAGGCCCTAGGGAGAACTCGCTGCTATTACTTTTTAAAATGCCTTCTAAATATTTATTTTTATAGCTATAGATTAGTGCAGCTCTCAACACTCATTAGAGATATTTCTTTTGCAGGAGATGGTGATTAAAATATATTCTCAAGTGAAGAGCTTACAGAGAATAGGGCACTGCAGAGTGGTTAGCTTTTAGTGGGACATCAGTGTCATACACCCTGTCCTCAAGGCTCTGGGATCATAGTTGAAAGTAGTGATGACTGTTTCCAAACCATGTTTTGCAAGCATGGCAGAATCATTACATTCATGGACACAGGGAAGCTGTGACTTCATGCATAAGCTATGTACCAGGTCAGCCCAGACAAGATCCCAGTGTGGGTGTTGAGGGGCTTCTGGAGAAAGGAGAGCCAGGATTTGGCTCTGGATAATGCCCATGCTCCAGTGAATGGTTCTGCACAGATGCACAGTGTCAGCATTAGGTGGGCATAGTTGATTTTTAAAAAATTGCACATAACATTAGAGGACGGGCTAGTGAGATGTGTGGTAGAAGTCAAGGAGAAAGGAATAAATGACAGGTACTGAGTTGACCAAAATGCATCATACTCACATATGAAACTATCAACCAACTAATAAGAACTAATAAAAACAAAATGGACAGATAATAAAACAGCATGACTGGCTTTTGCTTTCTTGCTCTCTCACACTTTTTTTCACCCTCTGTCCCTTCTCTTGCCATTCCCCTCTCACCTCTCTTTCCACGTGTTCATGGCTGGCCTCTAAGCCTCTCCTCCTCCTCTTCCTTCTCCTTCTCCTCCTCCTCCTCCTCCTCCTCCTCCTC
>NC_034606.1:7730694-7746031 GCF_900095145.1 Mus pahari | reverse complement strand
CTCCACTACCCCTTCAATGCCTCCCCCTATGCCCTAAATAAAAAAAGAAAGAAAATAGCACCATAGAAGGGGCTGCACAGAAGGCCTCACATGTACAAAACACTAATTCTGACATTGAAAATCTCTAATGTCATTATTTATATTTTTATGAGAAAATTATTCATCTTTGGGGGGATTGGAGAAGCAAACTATGATAATTTGTTAAGAAGTTTTACAGTCCTCATTACATATACTTAATAAGAGTCTATGAAAGTAATAATAAAATTTCCATTCCTTGAAGGATGGTACGAAGGGTTCATCAGTCTTAAAAATCTTTGTTGACAATGAATATCAGATAATGACAGCAAACACTAGGTTTTATAAACTAAAAATGGGGTTAGGATCATTTATTCCAAATGAATTTCAATGAGAAATACACAGAACCATGTAAATAGATATGCTCTATCTGCTCATATATGACATTTGGATCCTTGACCCATTCCCTTGGTTGGGATATTTATGCTTGCTACATCACAAAATGCTATCATGGTTGACCCAATGTTGCCTGACAGTTACAAAGACCTCAGAAAATGAGAATATATCGTCTCCAAGCTAAACTAATGCATGTCATGACATATAAGGTGACCTTTTGAGTTTAAAAAGACTTCTAAAATAGGATTGAGTTATATACCAACAGTAACAGAAAAAGCCTTTGATGTGGGTATCAGAGCACAGACTTGATTGCTGGCTGGCTTTTTTTTCCCCAGGAGAACAAAAATCAAAAGTCATAGTCACTTCTTTGCAGTAAACAGGATCCAGAAAGAATATAGTATGAGAGAATAAATGTCTTGTAAGAGTTGCTAGGCTGAGATTTCAAACAAAGCCCCATAATAAGACAACATTTTAAAAATATAATCAGATCCTGTTTGTTTTCCATATTCTTTCATGCATACATGTACTACCTGACAAATCACAATGTATGTTATGTATGTAGCTTTCCTAGAACTTCAAAAACATTTTTCTAGACATGGAAGAAATGACAATGTGCATGCTGGATATTCAAATGATTTCCACATTACTAACTGTTGATGTAATATCAAGTCCTACTAGAAGTTATTTTTTGAAGACTAATCATAAGTATCTTAAATAATAGTTCAATTTTTAACGAGTATACATTATATGATATTTATGGATATGTAGAGGTAAAAAGTAGAGTCATTATATCTGAGGTACTCTAAATTTGCTTAGACCATGGATTCATTGCAAGGTTCTAATTCTTACCTACCTTGAGGAGTAGTTCTCAGCTTAAGGAAAAGAATCGGAATTGTCTTTTCAGGCAAAGAAAATATGATGTACAAGACAGTGTAGCAAGCAACAAGGTATTTTAAATATATGGACATGATTGGAGTCTATAAGAGAAGTGTTACTTGAAGGTAAAAGAAATATATTTAACAGTTTGGAATAAACCAAGGAGTGGTAAATGGAACAAAACATGAATAGATTTGGAGGAAGGAAAGGGAAGAGGAAAATGATGTAATTAGAATATAAAGAAGAAATGATTCTAAAGTATATAAAGGAGATAATGCAGTAAGAAACTAATGAAAGAAGACTCTAAGTGTCATTTCGTTATTGAATGGATAATGATGGAGGTACTTGCCACTGGACATAGAGAAAGTTGACTAGATCAAACTAGATCAAACTAGATCAAACTAGAAAAACTGGCAGCAACTTGACTGCAGAATTGTGAGAAGCTCACCCCAGGGGAGTTGGAAAAATGGCCAACCAGGAGAGGAGACATGAAAACTGAGGGACTTTCAGATGTAGTGTTTCCCAAGAACACGAATGAGAAAAGCAGCGGAGAGGAATTTTTGGTAGAATGACAGATAGAATATATGCATTTGCTAAGTTGACAATCCACTGAGACAAGAGAAAATGGCAAAAACAAATGGACGAGGAAAGCAGACAGTGAATGTGGACAAAACATTGGAAGCTAGAAAGTTAATAAAGAGATAAATAATAGAAGAGAACACATGATGGTAAAAACACAAGTACTTAAAAGGAAAGAGGCTAAGAAGCAAGTATATTGTCCCCACAAAGTCCAGACAAGATCTATGAGTAAAGGTTCCTAACACTGTCAAAGTAAGGGCACAGTGTGAAACCAGAAACGCCCATCACCCAACAGGACTAACCAACCCTCATTAAGCAAAGTGGCCGTTCCTGAAATGCCATTAGGAGATGGACACTTTGGAGCCCTGGCTTAGCTTTCTGGGACAGACTTATCCAAGGAGGTTACATAAAAGCCATATAGAGGAATATGAGAAAGACCACTGCCAAACAAGCAACAATGACAGCAAACAACTCAGACATCACACAGATGAGACCATGGTGACATCAACAGCAAGCACGAGCCTTTCCCAAGCTCAAGCCAGACAAAATCCCAGCATGAATAGAGGCAGGAGATAAGGGCACAGAATCTTACCACTTGCTGAGAACCTATGGACATTTGATAGCCACCGTGGCAGGTAGATTTCTTTAATAATGTGACTCCAAGACTGTAGTTACTCTCAAGCACAATTGGATAACACAAACTGGACTCAATGGAGGATAAGGGAACTCACAGTTGGATGAGCAGTGAGGTAAAGCTGGAGAGGGCTGAGATGGAAGGACTTGGGGGTAAATATAATTAGAATAAATTATAGGAAGTTCCTAAATAACTAACGAAAATACTATGTTTTAAAAGGCCCGACTTTTGAGAGACTGGTTACCATGGTTTTCTATTGTCCTGTGATCATATGTAAATATCAGCAGGTGTTAAGTATTGCCTCCTTGCATGGCTTTTGCACTCAGCCTTGAGTTAGTCAATCTTAAGAAGTGAAACGGACTTCTATCTGTGTATAATAAACCATGTGAGAGAAGCCTCAGCATGAAATACAAGGACAAGAATGGGAAGATAAAGGAAATGAGGCCCGGCATAAAAATTCCTATATGTCTTCCATATCTTATCATGATAGCTCCATAAAAGGCAACATGTTGAAAACCGAGCACAGAACTAAAATTTTGTGTTAATTATAAATAAGATGCTAAAACTTAAGGGACAATGGTGGGATAAAATTTGACCAAAGTTTTCAGACTATTACTGAATACATACATTAGTTTCTATATTCTTTCATAAGAATGTATTGAGCAAGTATTCTGTGTCATGCATTGTGTAAAAACATACTTCTGTTCTTAAAAATCATCATGAGACTATCATTAAAATTTCAAATAGGAGACAGAGACATGGCTCACCAGTTAAGAGCACTGGCTGCTCTTTCAAAGTTCCTGAGTTCAATGCCCAGCATCCATGTGGTGTCTCACAACCACCTATAATAGAATCTGACGCCCTCTTCTGACATGCAGGCATACATGCAGACAGAGAGCTCATAAACATACATAAACAAACAAATCTTAGAAAATGTCAGCTATGAAGGTAAGTGTGTGTGTGTGTGTGTGTGTGTGTGTGNGAGAGAGAGAGAGAGAGAGAGAGAGAGAGAGAGAGAGAGACCACGGGCCATCAAACTGTGTGTGTGAGAGAGAGAGAGAGAGAGAGAGAGAGAGAGAGAGAGAGAGAGAGAGAGAGAGAGAGAAATGGGACTGGCTATGATGTTCTCCCCAGCTTCATGTACTGAAAAGTTTATCTCCAGCTGCAACATAAAGAATAGAGTCATTTTGACGGTGCTATTGATTGCAAGAGAGTCATAAGAAGCCAGAGAAAAAGCAAGGTAAGGCCAGGTCAGTGTGAAGTTTCTGAGATAGTGACAATATTTCCAATCAGAAGCACAGTGTATATAGCACTGGAATGGGAGAGTTGGACAGTAGTATAATAAGAGGCCCTAGAAGTAGCCAGTGGCAGGCTGCATGTCCCTAGAAAGACAAAGACATAACTGCACCTCAGGTTCAGAGACTGGTGAAAGCAAATGGATTTCCCCTTTTCTATAAATGAACAAACTAGTCATTTTAGGCTTTGTATGATTGGATTATCATACAATTATCCAACTCCTATGCTATAGTAAAAGGCGGCTATAGACAATGTAAAAGCAAATTTCCGTGGCTATCTTCTAATAAAACTTTATGTACACAAACAGCTGAGTTGGCCAGATTTGGCCCTGTGCACTGTCAACACTTATAAGCACTTTAGTTGTAATGGGAAGTCACTGGAGGTTTTCATGTAATACCAGTTTCCAATTTTGTGAAACAAGACATAGAGTCCTTATCTAACAGTCGATGTTTATTTGAAGAAGTGAAAACTTATGTCTCTATATATTACTTTGGAGATTAATTAGAAACATAAATTGAGAATGCTAAGTTATATCCTTCCATGCAGGTGTCATATTTATTGTATGACAAAATATAACAGAAACCTAACCAGAAATTTGCTACAGTTCTTTTATTAGCGGCAGGAGCTGTGCAAGGTCTTTTTATTTTATCTCGAGCACAACTTTGTAGAGGGTTCTTTCTTAGTTGCTTGTGATGGTTAATTTCATTATCACTTGACTAGATTAAGAATCATCTAGGGCACATACCTTTGAGCACACTAAGAGGGCTCTTTAAGAGATATTTAATGGGTGGCAGAACTATGGTTGGCACTGTCCCTTAGGCTAGAATCCCAGAGGGAAGGAATGAGAAAGACAGAGGAGTAATAACATTCATGGTCCCCTGCTTCTTGACTTTGTGCACTGTGGCCAGCCACCTCACCTGCACACCATCATTGCCCTGACACAAGGTCTGCATCCTCTCAATTCATTTGTCCTTTCCTAAGTTAGTTTTTTTTGTCAGGTATTTGGTCACAGGAATGAGAAAAAGAACTAAGATGGTGCTATTCCGAGCATCCCACAAATAGTAACCATCTGTCTGCTGGGTCTAGCCAGGAGTAAGATGGGGAGAACAGCAAACGGCCAGCAGTATTGTCAGGCTGATAAAGGCCATGAAAAGAGAAGTGTAAGAGGTGGATGGAGTGTTTAGAATGATGGATCCCTGTGACACAAGCCAGTTGACCTGCGAATACGGAAAACGGATTCAGGTAACACGTAGAGGAAGGAGGCTGGTTTATTACCTGCTAGAAGTGTGGGGCCACAATACCATTTTCCCACCGGGATATAATTTTAAAATGAATGTGGATACAAGTTTATTTCCAACACAGTTATCTGACTAAACTCTCATTTGGGTTATGGATGTTGCTGGATGATCAGCTCTACCATGACGTGAAAATCATGGACTAGGCATCAGTCAAGTGAATGGTGGGAAACTAATTTGCCCATCATGGTTCTCATTTGCAAGTTGCCTACCCTTACAAAACTGTACTCTGTGAGCACCCCACGCTATGAGCCACTATGCTCACAGATTCAAGCCCTTTAAATGCCCTCACCCATTTCTAGAACTGATGACTTAACTTTAAACAAAATAAAACAAAACCAGATTTCACACCCTTCATGAGTCTTGGCTTGCTTATGAGCTACTGACTGAAGTCATTATTTAAATGCTTATGTATACTTGATTAATAAAGGTTTCAGTGAGTTTGTTAGACCAAAGCTTATTTTAGATTAATTTGTATCCTCATTCCAAGACCATATTTTGAAGAATATACATGTGTTTCATTAGTTGTATTTTTTAGGAAATTATCTTAAGGAAAAATACTTTTAAGGCATTCATATGTTAAGAAAGTTTAATTATATAAGCAGGGGCAAAAACATCAATTTTTGTGGAGTAAGGATTTTGTGAATTAAACATTCCTTATTCTAGAGTTTGGATCATAAAAGGGCTGAAACTGTGCAATGGTGCAACAGGTTCCCCGCCCATGTGTAGACATGAAAACAGGGGTTTCATCTCCAGCAGTTTAATGCAATGAATGTATGAAAAAGTGAATGAATGAATGAATGAGTGTGAGAACAGGTTAAGACATATTATTTGAATATGTAAGTACGTTTCTTAAACTCTATGAGGAAAAAAAAACCTTAAGAAGAGAAGTTTATTTTTAAGAGAGGATACAAGGCTCAAAGTCCAGTGGTTTGCATAAGCACTTGTCTAGTACGTCTTGGGTTTTAGCTTCTCTCTCTAATAAGGAACATAAGTAGATCCAAATAATGTCCACAAATTGCTCCTTACAGAAATACTTTTGCAATTTCATGCAATTTTATTTCACTCTGTTTCTTGTACATATGCTTTTAAATGTTACTCTAATTATAGTGGATACAGAAGCATATTTTCTGCTATTCACAACTAGAATTATAAGGCAACAATTTTATCTATTCTGTATGATGTTTAAAAAGCTATTTACTATGCCTTATCCTAAAAAATTTTACTCTTAGGAGTTGTCCCTCAGTTTAGCTGACAAAGATACTTCCGGGGGTAGCTTTCAAGATTATCATCTGTTTGACTGACAAGCTAACATCCTCACGTGATAGTGATTCACCTCTCCAAAGACCCTGCTTTTCATTTCTCATTTTTATACACATAACACTGATATACCCCCAGTTCTTATCATTTGCCAACAGTCTAACTTACTTTCTATCCCTCAAGAGATACAAGCTTCACTCATATATGGATCCAAGCTGGTTTAAAAAAAAATTTTTTTTCTAACACATGTTAGCACATCTCCCTCATTAAGGCAACTCATGATATAATACAGGTTTATTTGATGGTATTTCATTGAGAAAACCCACCATGACATTTGTATGAAAACAAGTAAATATTTGAATACATGACATACATTAATAATTGTAAACGTGTAAGTAGACTTGGGTCAACACAATGCTAGTAAGCCATTAACACAATTGTAAAACCAGGAAATGCTCAGAAAGAAATGGAAACAGCAGAGGGTCCAATATTTGCTGAACACACTGCCATTCTGCCACTTGCAATAGAAAACTCTGTTAACAATAATTCCATCACTGGTGGGGCTGCTTGTCTTGACCTTACAAACCTCTCTGCAATGACCCTTTGAATCAAAACTGTGAATTTCTAAAGCAGCCATTTTCCCAATCATTGATTCTCAGAGCGGGCATAATAAACTGCTCATGCCTCAAAATGTATTTCCCATTTTAACAGAACATAACCAGAAAAAGCCTCAGACGATCATGAAACATGTTGGGTTTCCAGCGTCACGTTATCCTGTGGTGCTCTGCAATCAATTACTGCTATACCACCATCATTAATAATTTTCTTAATGAAAATGATTCTGTTGATCTCCGTTGTATTTTAATTATCAGAGTTAAGCATAATTACACTGCAGCTCTGAGCTGGCATGTGGACTCCTTTAGGGCGCAATTTTGTTTTAACACACTGATAATGTAATTTTACATTGTGTCAGTTTGTTTGGTTATTATCCAGTTGTACAATTCCACTGTATTCCAGATAACAGATAATAACCTTAGTACCTCCTATATCCTGAAGTCATTTAAAAAGCAATATTGGAATTCTAAGACTAGCTAACTTAATCGTCTTATGATTTTATAATTCCCACTGCTAAATATTTGATTCAGGCACCCACTTTCTTTCAAGAATACAGTAAAATGAGATGACATTCATACATTTTCTATTAATTTACTGAGTATTTAAATACCTTTTTAAAGGTAAACACTGTTTTCTTTTAAAATTAGTTTATTGTTTGTATGATATTAGACCCTCTGGGTAAAGTTAAACATTAGCTGGCAGACTACTTTGAAAACTGGCTATCATAATGAACATAATGGCTATTGTAACAATGTTCAAACAAACTTCAGCAAATTCTCTGTTTTAAGATGAATCACGGTGCTGATAAGAAAAAATATTTGTTTTTAAAGATTGATCAGTTTGATTGGGGTACAGAAAGTTTCTTTCCTGAGTTAGATAATGTTAGCATTTTTGTCATTATTTTATCAGTGCCTAGCACAGAGAAGAAAATCAGTAAAGTCTTAATTTATTAATTGTATGACTAAATGTGTATACAAGTACAGCTTGGAACTTTGAAGATTAATCTGAGTAACACAGATTAATTTAGATTGTGCGATCACTGTCCTTTCTGTTCGTGAGCATTTCCTCTTCAAAGACAAACCAAAGGAACAAAAAATAACGTCACTGAGAAGCACATATGCAATATGTCAAAGAAAAAAAAAAACCCTATAATCGTGGCCTAGTCGATGGTGGCTTCAAAAGCCGTACCAACTCTTAAAAAATAGTCATGAAACTAGTCCTGAGACTGAATACCAGCTTCATGTTACAGGAGCTACCCTTATTGCTGAGTTTCATGCCTCTGAGCCTCAGCTTACTCCTCTGTAGAATAGAATTATTCTGCTTGTATCATGCATATGTTGGAATAATAAACAGGATTGAAAACAATGAGAACAGTGCATAGACTTGAAAAAGTTTAATGTCTGATGAACAGCTATTATTAGTATTAATATTATCATCTCAATAATCACACTAATATTTATATAAGAGTCTAATTAAGAATAAAATAATGAGTGAACCAGATGGTTCATCAGGTAAGGGTACTTGCCAACAAACCCAAATACTCAAGTTCAGTTGTTAGAGAATCAAAGATCAAAATGAGAGAATCCACTCCTACATGTGTGTTCTGACCTCTAATGTGTGTCATAGCACATGCGTTCCATACCACTCACACAAATAGTATGTTCAAACAGGTACACAAATAAACAAGTAAATGTTAAAAACAAGAAAACATTGTGCCCTATTAATAACAAAGTCAATGGTTTCTTAAGGCTTCCGGTCTCGGAGTTTATGATACATATTTAAAGCTAGATAGGTAGACTCAGTGCTACTTCGTGAAAGCTATAGAATTTTTCCCTCTTAAATAACAGACGGGCATGTACTCTTATACATCGTCACAAAGGCCTGGTGCCACTGTCTGTTAACTCATACTTTTTTTTGACCCTAATGGTAGACTTGGTTGAACCGATGGTAATCGGGAATGTTACAGTTGTCTTAACACACAGTGTCGGGGTGTTTCCCCAGAAAAACTCCACCAAGAAGCCACTGGAACACTGGACCGTGGAAGTCTATGAAAACAAGTGTCTAGAGAGGGTAAGCGATTGGTGTTGAACTCATGCAGCGCCTTTACACTGATACCGTGCTCTTGCTTATAAAAGAATCAGTTATAAGGGGAAACGAGGGCTACTTAATAGCATTTCATTATTTTGATTGACATTTTGACTTAGTATAGAGACCTGGTGAGTGAGTTATTTAGAAATACCTGCATGAAAATTAACTTTGAAACTGAGATGATTGAGAAAACACCGTACAGAAGAAGCTAAAAGTTTAGCTTTGAATATTCCGATTGGTTATCTCAGATTTTTCATAGAAAGGTAACCATGCCTTCTACTCCATGGAAGGTAGAGAGTAGTTAGTTAGTGGTGGGTTTTAGTGGCGCTGGCGCATGCACATTTCTCCAGCAGAGTTCTCTTTAACTCCAGTGTGGGACTGTGGAGTGTGTTGCCTCTGGAGATAAGGAAATTAGAATTATCTGGGGTCTGTTGAGAAGAATGGAGACAAACAGATGACCAACAAATCTGGCCTTTTACTGTCTGGATGACCTAATTACTTTCTGGAAGGACATGGGATAGTTGAGGCAGGAAAAACACATCAGATTAGCAATGTTAATGTCAAAAACTATCTTATCTTTTCTTTTGGCTAAACAGAATGATGCCAGCTTGTCAAATAGCTGTAAGTGACAAAATGTGACTTTTAAATACTTATTTCATGAATGCCTAGAAAATAAAAGCTTTATAGTTATATTTATTCTGGCATTAGCTGTATTTAACAATATTTTAAGTAAGTCTGAGTCATCAATACTAGGAGGATGAAGCCTATTTTTATCCTTTAACAAACACTATTAAATTTGTCCCAGTTAAACCACTTCTATAAAATGCTATACATACAAAGTTTACATTGCATTTAATGATATGCTCTGAGATAGTTGGGTCCTGTGGTAATGGTACTGACAGAGAATTCACAAGTAGTGTGTGTAAGTGTTTGGCAGGAAAACAAATAAGGAACACAGACATGTCAGCAGGAATCTATATTTTTTCCTTAGTGAAAACTCGAAAGACTTTGGCACTGATGATCCATATGTTCAGGAACCTGGACACTGCCACAGGCAACCCTGTGCTGTGGCAGCTGCTCCAGGGTTGTATTTAAGTTACTATTTTTTATGATGTTACTGGCTCATGTCCAGCTAACTTTTAGGCTTCCAGCGTAGCATAGGGATGCTAGTGAGAGTCACAATGAGTCACTGTTTCTATATTGCTCAAAAGTCCCATTTTCACTGGTGTTACTGTACTGACAGAAGAAGTCTGGAGCTAGCTGCCACTTCCTAGCTGCTTATACAAGGAAGGGAAGTCAGAAGACAGAATCAGAGTGAAAATAGAGTCTGGGCAACCGGATCAAACTGTTCCTAATAGGACATTCCGAAATTCTCAGCTATACAAGCAGATTGTACCCTCTATTCTCAACAAAAACACACTATACACACATCATAAACACATATATTGCATGGACACGTATACACTTCACACACTGTGTACACATAGATACAGTATGACAGAGACCATGGCAGAGAGAGTGAGAGAGACAGACTGATAGACAGATATAGACAGAGACAGAGACAGAGAGACAGATGGACAGAAGGACAGAGACAGATACACAGACAAACACAGAAACAGAGACAGAGACAGACAGACAAAGAGACAGAGACTAACAGAGACAGAAACAGAGAGACAGATAGACAGATGGACAGAGACAAACATGAGACTGACAGAGACAGAAACAGACAAAGAGATAGATAGATTCAGGGACAGAGACAGACATAGAGACAGACAGAGAAAGACAAAAACAGAGAGATAGATAGACAGAGGGACAGAGACAGACACAAAGTTCAGAACCTATAAAACCACATGACTTATTTTCTTATCTTTCTATGACTCAAATGATACAGGAACTCAGGACACTCTGCCCCCTCCAGAGTCAATCTGAGTACTTAAAATTAGCTTCAATCCTTCTGAAGCCTTGGGAGAGACCTGGGTAGCCTGATGTGGTTTCCCAAAGTTTGTTACTCAGGAAAGCACCGTTATGGCACTCATTGAGGGAGAACTAAAATACATTTTCAGTGACTGTAGTAATTGACCAAGCATTACTGCCAACATATATGGTGAGATTTCAAGACTAATTATAACAGGCAGCAAGTATTTGGCTCTTCTTTAATTTTAGGATCCTACAGCATATTTGGGGAGAAATATTATACTTTAAGATATATTCTTTATGAATTTAGGGTATCAGGGTCTGATTGTTTTGAGGGAACTTATAATGAAATGGTTGGATAGAGAAAGGTGGGGTCATATTGCACAAAGAACACAGGGTTTGGAGTAGCAAGGACATGGGTTAAAATTTGCTTCTATTTGTTAGGTTGTATGACTGCAGAACATTATATGGTCTCTCTCAATCTCATACAGAAAGTGGAGAAAACATGAAATATCTTAAGGCTTCTTGTAGAGAGGATAGCTTTTAGTGTGTAGAACTAAACCTTATCCTAAATGAACATTTATCGGCTTCATGACCACAATACACAACTTACCTAACTAGTTCTCTTACTTATCGTTTATAAAAGAGAGACACATATCTGGTATGTCACAGAGGACGAGAGGAAATGATGCACTACAGGGTTCATTGCAGGTCAAATACAATTCTTATAAATTCAAAACTGGTAAGTGGCCCTCAGCAGCCAGAAAGAAAAAAGGATCAGCAATTCATGACATTCATTATGTAAAAACATTCTATGTGATATGTCTGTTACAGTGATTGGCAGCAATTCATCATCTATCCAATCCATCAATTAATATTTCTTCCCTCCCTTCCTTCCTTCCTTCCTTCCTTCCTTCCTTCCTTCCTTCCTTCCTTCCTTCCTTCCACTTTGTTAGTGCAGAGAGCTTGCCTGGTCAATGGCAGAGAATGAATATAGCATACTCCTTACTCTCAGTAAATAGATAGTAGATGGGACAGGAAAAAGAAATAGCTAACTTCTTACATCTGCTTTTCTTGAACATAATAATTCATCATAAGAAAGACAATGATAACCAAGAGGAGCAGTGTCTACAATTTGTTACAAGATTGGTAAAGAGGACTTAAGGGCACCCAAAAATAATGGCCATCAATGTACAAAACTAGTACATTCTTAGACTTGGTACATGTTTTATGAGTTAATTGATGATAATTAATAATCTTCTGAAGATTACCCAGAACATGATTATTGACAAACAGCCTGAAGAATAGACAACTATAATAGAAAGACAAAATTGTGTCCAATGCTCAAGTTAAAGCATTCAACTGAAATGACTATGGAATTAGAATTTTAATTAAGAATTATATTTCTTATAATAATTCCAGATATAAATGCAGTGGGTTTGGATCATTTGAGAGGAAGGCTATTTTCACTGTCCTTTCCTATTGTATCCCTACAATGAAGATCAGTTATGATTGACGAATAGAAATCTAATCCTCATAATGGGTCTGATCCACCAAGAATTTCTCCAAACTTGGATTCTGTATGTACAGACTTGTAAATTGACTCATTATTCTGACAAGTTATAGTGACATAGACAAAAGAATTTTCACTTCTCCTTTACTTAAAAGATAACAGTCAGAATATCACAGATATTTCAAGTTAGAAAACTGGTGGCTCTGTGACCAGCAATTATGGAAAGGAATGGAATATAATCAGACCCTGGTGTGCAGGTTGTGTTGTTAGTTTGCAAATTCCCTCTTTCTGGTGTTTCAACTTTCAAAGGCGCAGGGTAGTTTGGAGGCAATCCTCTTATAAATGTACAAATTGTAATGATTATAGGAACAAGTTGTAATTGTTTCTAGCAAGTTTTTAAGAGTCTTTGATGTTATTAGTGTTTCATGTGTTAATATATCGATAGAGATGCCTATTTGCTTGCTCCCTTGTTTGCTTTTATGGTTTCTGGGTTCAATGAGCAAACAAATCTTTGATCTCAGTAGGTCTATGGGGTTAAAAAAAGAACGCCAAAAGAAATGAAACATGAGAAGCAAAAGGTTTTGCAATCTTCACTTGGGAGTTCTCTGAGTGAATGCTGAACTAGCCAGTAACTTAAAAGTAGAGAAAACACACAAGGCTACAATCCCCATACCCCAGTCTGCAAACCTCAATACACAAGACCACATTCCTGTCTCAATGAGAATTGTCTCCTGATGTGTCATCACTGAACTGCAGATCCTTTTGTAGCTACAAGACCTTGGGCAGGCTGATGTCACACTGAGCGAATCAAAGGCAGCACTCTGCCAGCCATGGGGCTCCTCTTCCCTGTTAGCCTTCTGCCCTTCACAAAGCATCATGAGGCAGAATGTGGGCTTTTCAAAGGTTTCCTTTTCAGCTCCCTTCTCATCCTGCATGATTTCTGGACTCTGACGGCAAGATAGTGCTTCCTGAAGCATGTGCCTAGACCCAAAGTGCTAAATTTTAAAAGGTATATGCTTTTTTGGTTGATTGTGCCTAAGAAGGGAATCAGAGAATTCACAATAGGCAGCTATCCATAAAACTAAGAGTAAAAGCACACCAACCAAGCCACTCACACAGGGGCTTAGCAAATGTGCACAGCACTAAGTAATCAAGGCTGGGACTCTTTTGCATTTATGTTGTACAGAATTAAAACTCATAACGCTCCACAGAAAACACAGTGCAGTGAGGCTTGCAAAGGAAGAGGGAGATGAGAGGCTTACATCATACTTGGTCCCCTCTCTCTGCTCTGGAGCAGTTCAGATTACTCGGCTTTCATGCAGCGAAGGGGTCCTGAGCTTACCTTTGCTGTACACTATGCAGTTGTTTTTGCTGTCTTCTACTCCTTGCCAAGTCACATCCAGAAGCCACTTGGGACCAGCAGTCAGCACCATGGGGACCTGAGCCTTCGTCTTCTGTGGAATGATAACAAAGAGATCCCGTTTGCTCTTGTTGATTAAAAATTTGAATGATCACTGTACTAATAATTTTATTCTTAAAAAAAATAAATAAATAAAACCAGCCAAATCTCTCAAACCGTAATCCAAGGCCTTCTTCTCCCACCTCCTGGTATATTTTTAAGATGACGGAAGTTGGAAGGCTCTGCTGTTTTCACTAATCTTGAATGGTGGAATTATTATCTAGGATTTTCCCTCCTAAATGATACTGTGTCAGATCTCCAAGATTAGGCGGGCCTCTGCTGGCTCCGAATTAGAAAGAGAGCACAGATGACTCTCATTGCAGAGGGCAGAGTGTTTGGAAGTGAACTTTAGACACATTGTACTTCACTATCAACAGGATCTCACGATTTCCTGAAACGGACAGGAAAGAATTTAAAGAATCAGGATCCATTTCAAAGCTCTACCCTGAGCAACGTTTATATTAGAGTCAGTGTTTATTCGGGATGAATAATGAAGTGCCCACCTGCCTTTGCTGAAGTGTGGCCATGTAGTCTGACTCTAACTGCAATAATAATGATGCTAAAGACTCGCCACACATTGTCTCCAGGAAACAGTAAAAGAGCAACCCTGAATCAATCAATTACAGAGAGACAGAATCATAAGCTACCTTTTCCTCATACAGGCAGGGAAGCCAGGCCCACCATTCTAACAGAATATACCAGAGATAGGTAAATCTAATTCTCATCACATTCAACACTTTCAGGAGTCTGGCACCCAAATTCTTTACCCTTAAAACCCGTTTGATAAATTTACACGACAAGAGATTCACTGGGGAGGAAATCAGGAAGTCTCTGTGAGAAGGCGCTTCCCTCATGAGTCACCGTGAACTGGCTTTCAGACTTATCATTCGACAGCCCGTGTTCTGTGTATCAAATATCAGGAAACCACAAAACCGAGGACAATACAAGGGTCTCAAGGTAATTTCTGAACTGAATTTTCACCTAGATATGATTCTGCCAAAGAAAGCTCGGTGCGTCCTGGGACTTCCTCCCATGTTCTGTGCTATCACAAATTTCCCAAATTGACACAAGTACTTGCTGGAGGATTCTCATGTACCCTAGCAACTTCAGACCTCACAGGAGTCTGGAAAATCCATTTCACCCACCGCACAACAGCAAGGACTGTGTACAACATGCCAATCCATTCACAGAAAAGAGATGTTAAAAACTGTATATAAGATAGGTGCTGAATCCTTTGTTAAAATAAGCCTCATATTAGGCAAGGTAATGACTACCATACAATGTGCTAATAAGTTATTCACCCACAAAGTGTAAGAGAATAAGTCTGAAAAGATAACGATGTACTGCATACTATGTACATTTGTATTATATATATATATATATATATATATATATAT
>NC_034606.1:7726664-7730314 GCF_900095145.1 Mus pahari | reverse complement strand
AGAGAGAGAGAGAGAGAGAGAGAGAGAGAGAGAGAGAGAGAGAGAGAGAGAAAGATTCAGTTCTGCTCTTAGTACTAGAAATACCAGCCTTTTAAAATTAAAGATTCAGGTGAAGATGTTAATTGCTTAATAAACTGTGAAAAAGATAATGATATGAGACCATACACCTGAAAATTGTTTGGGAGTTAATTCAATGGTAAGGAAGAAACGTTTGTCCTGTAGAGTCTCAGGGGAAAGCAAAGGTGCACCATACAGGAGACATGTACAGTTACAGGGATCATGTGGACAAACGATGAGCAACGCGTAAGGAAACAGAGTGTACACGCTACACTAAGCTCTGGAACTCTGTGTTTACATTCTTGGAAATTCTTTACGACCTCCCTCTCCTCCTCCTCTCTCCCCTTTCTTCCTTAGGTAGGTTTATTTATTCATTCATTCATTCATTCATTCATTCATTCATTTTTGACAGTGCTTCTCTCTGTGTAGCCCTGGCTGCTCAGAAATCCACTGTGTCCAGGCTAGCCTTGAACTCAGAGATCTGTCTGCCTCTGTCTCCAGAGTGCTGGCATTAAAGGCATGTGCCACCACTGCCACCCTTTTAAATCTTTTGTTAGTATCAACAAATTACTAAAAGAAAGGGCTAGCTTTCATCATCACCATTGTCATCGAAGGCCTTCCTTCTCAAAAAATAGAAAAGACTTAGGGGATATGCTTGGGAGTAAGGGCTGGAAATAGAGCCACAAGAATCATAACACACCAGGCTAAACCTTTTGTGATTAATTCTAAGTCAGTGGCTCTCAACCTGTGATCTCTTAATACAGTTCCTCATGTTGTGGTGACTGCAAGCTATAAAAGTATTTTCACTGTTACTTCATAGCTATAATTTTGCTACTCTTATGAATCATAATGTAAATATCTGTTATGCAGGATTTCCTACATAAGACCCCTATGAAATGGTCATTTGACTGCAAAAGGGTCGCAAGGCACAGGTTGAGAACACTACCTGTATAAGCAGACATAGCAAATAGAGATGGTTTCATAGATGGAACAGGAAGGGTATTGTTCCTTCTGCTATTTACATAGTGTGGTAGATGCTCGCTCTGCCTTAGTTACAGTTAAGCTAGTCAAACCTGAATGATTAAGTAACCTCATGTGAGCAAATATCTGGAAGAAGGCAGTGTCAGAGTCTGGGTTGTTTCATTCCCACCATGTGCTCACTAAATGGAACCTGCAGTCACAAGTTTTCTTGGACTGAAGGGCTTATGAGGAGGCAGGATAAGTATTAGGCTCATCCTAGCTGCTAAGGCTGACTTAATATCAGCTGCATGTAGAATTTTAAAACTCCACCTGAATGATACTTTTTCTATTTTTACTATTCCAGCATCAGATAATTATACCTCCATCCTCACATCCTTGTCCCTAAACAAGTTAAGACAAGAGAATATGGCTTTTTAACTCAAAACAAAAAATGGTTGATTAATAGCATTTCTGAATGATAAGTTAATACTGTATCTCTTAGCTCTTTGGTAAACGTGCACCAGGTCTCAGCCCAGGTAGATATCAGTTTAAGAAACTGAATTGAAAAGTAATCACTTTCTTCTACTCCATGTCAGCAAGGTTGGGTATTAGAAGTTCTAGCTGAAAGCTATACCCAAGCTGTAACGTAAATAATAAGTAGATAAAAAAATCTCGAGGGACCAGTTATTACAGTTTTGAGGAGGTGAGTCAATTTCTTTCTGAAGAAGTCAACTTTTGCAGCGATTGACTGCCTTCAAAGAAGATTACCAAGTGTGAGAAGGAACGGAGTTAGCCAGGATTATGTGAAATGTACGCTCCAGAAAAATCCATGAGTAGAAAATAACAATAACTTCCACATTGATCATTAGGTCCATTTCCTTGTGCCTCTCTCTTGTATGAGGCGTCATAGAAATTCTAGAGTTCTGGAAACTTTAAATTTCATTGAATTTAATTCTCTAGTTTGTGGGAGGGATTTAAGGCAAATAATTCATTAACACATTAAGTGTACAGTTAACAAGACACACTGGGGGAAAAAAAAAAGAGTGCTTATAAAAGGCGTGTCAGACAGGAAAATGGTCCTGAGAATAGCCGTCCTCCAAGGCCTCTCAGCACCTGTAAATATGTTACCTTCTTTAGCAAAATGCGTGGTTAAAATATTTAGGACCTCACAATGGTAGGTGCAATTACTTATGCAGTTAGACCAATTCAAGCCACAGGAGTCTCTAAAAGTAAGAAAGGATGACAAAAGAGTGAATGAGTTCACACTTGCAGTCCTGGCACTCAAGAGGCTGAGGCAAGAGGATTGCTATGAGTCTACAGACCACATGATGTCTTCCAGGCTGGCATGGGCTATAGAGTGACACTCTGTCACAAGCAATCAAACAAATTCCACACACAGAGGATTCCACCTGCTTTTAAGGATGGGGATGTGACCTAGGCCATGAGCAAAGAATGTGGTAGCTCAGTTTTCAGTTTCCAGGAAGGAAGAGCCAGGAGCAGTTGTTTTGGATCAACCCTAAAACTCTATTGTTGTGAAATATCTTGCCACCAGGAAATTGACTGTATCTCAGGACCTCCAAAATAGAACATATCTGCGGGACACCTTGAGATCCATATTGGATTTCTGGTCTACATAATTGTAAAATGATAATTTGGGGATTGACACCTCTGTAGGTGATTTAAAAAAACAAACAAACAAACAAAAAACAAATTTACTTATCTGTAAATTTACGGATATTTACTTATCCTTCCTTCCTTCCTTCCTTCCTCCCTCCCTTCCTTCCTCTCTTTCTTTTGTTTGTAAAAGGTCAAAATTCCATTCTCAAATGCTTTCAAAGTTATAAAATAACTTCCTTTTGGAACAACAACTGATGTTCCTTCTTCAAACTGACACTGAACACCCAGTGGTGCCTGCAAGCATCCTTGGTTCTGATTAGGATCTACACAAATGCGTCTGATGTAATCTTTGACCTTACAGTTGGAATACATTAAAAATCAAAGTAAGAGAGAAGACTATGTTCGTCCACGTCGCTGTTACGTTGTAGTAGGAATCTTCATCCACATCGCTGCTACATTGTAGTTATGGAAATTCAACCAAGTATTCTAAACTTCAGAATACTTGTCTACGAAAACTTGTATTCTATCCCAATGTTCTAATACATGGAAAGGGAACAGAATGCTTACTGTCTTACAGAGGCATGACAAGCGTTTACTAAAAATTCTAAATGAACAAAAAAATTTACTTATCCCCCTATTTCTTGAGGATTTGCAGTGTTTACAGTGATTAGCATAGAGGTTAGGGACAGAATTTCCTTATTATCGAATTTAAGCATTGTGATAGTTCAATATCAGTATCAATATTATTCAACAATCATAATAATCAATAATATTATTTTCAAAAATATTACTCCGTAATTTCCATTTTTACATGTTGAAAGATTCTTTTAAAAGTTAGATCACCATGTGACTTTACTTGACCACTGAATGTGAATAGGAACCTGGAACCTCAGCTCTGAGGTAGAATGACAGGGTGATTGAAGATACATCATGAGATCTTGTCTGGAAAAGAATATCAAAACAAAGAAATGAGGAGAAGAAGAAGGAAGAGGAGGAAGAGGAGGAGGAGGAGGAGG
>NC_034606.1:7709829-7726620 GCF_900095145.1 Mus pahari | reverse complement strand
AGAAGAAGAAGAAGAAGAAGAAGAAGAAGAAGAAGAAGAAGAAGAAGAAGAAGAAGAAGAAGAAGAAGAAGAAGAAGAAGAAGAAGAAGAGAGCAAGTAGAGAAGAAGCAGGAGGAAGAAGAACGAGGCAGAGGAGGAACAGGAGGAGGAGGAGCAGGAGGAGGAGGAGCAGGAGGAGGGCTGATGTTATTTCCATGTAGAACAGAGTCTGTAAGAACAATGGGCGTCTATGACCATGCTTTGTCTTTGCCCAAGTTTTCCAGTAGGCATATGTGAGAGGAACCACGAAGATTGTTGCTCATGCAGCCCGAGGAAGAAATAACTTTCTAACGTAAAAGATTGTGATATTTTTAATCGTCGTAAAGCTTAGTTTATACTAATTTAATTTCCTTTATTTCAGTTTCCATTTTGAAATACCTAGATAGATAGAGCTTTGTTAGTTAAAGTTTATGCTTTATCTGTAGTTCTTTCTGCAATAATTCAAGGCACATAAAAGGAGTCTTTAATTTCAGTTAAACTGGATTAAAAAAAAAAAAAACCTGTACACTTTTTGACGCTCTACATTGTAAGTTAAGAAAAAAAAATATCTGCACTTCTAGACACAGATTGAACTCAGAGTTTTACGTTTAGACAGCTCACAACTAGACAAACTTGACAAGGACAAAATGAGTCCTAAGTGTCACTTCTTAGAAATAATTAGAATCATCTAATGTGGATAAAAGAGGTCAGACTGGCATCCACTGCTCACTAACCTTTGGAGTTACTGGACTGACAAAGGAGGTAGCCTTCAATAAATGTTTATATTCGAGCCAAAAGGTTAATGGAGATAAAAGTGGAAAGCCCAAAGGTAAAGAATAGAGGAGAATTCTAACCCAAGAAACCCGTGACTTAAGACTGTCTCAGGGATTCCAAACTGTGCTTGAGAGTTTTGTTGAGTGGTTCTAGCTAGGGAGAGCTAGAAGTCAAAGGAAGAGCATGTGTATGAGAAAAACTGCACCCTTGCAAAAAAAACCCTACAGCTGCTGCACCCCTGCAAAAGGACTGCAGTGGCTGCACTCCTGCAAAAGAACTGCATCTGCTTCACCCCTGCAAAAGAACTACAGCTGCTGCAATCCTGCAAAAGGACTATGACTGCTGCACCCCTGTAAAAGGACTACAGCGGCTGCTGCACCCCTGTAAAAGGACTGTGGCTGCTGCACCCCTGCAAAAAGACTACAGCTGCTGCACCCCTGTAAAAGAACTGCAGCGGCTGCACCCCTGTAAAAAAGACTGTGGCTGCTGCACCCCTGCAAAAGGACTACGGTGGCTGCTGCACCCCCTGCAAAAGAACTGCAGCTGCTTCACCCCTGCAAAAGAACTGCAGAGGCTGCTGCACACCTGTAAAAGGACTATGGCAGCGGCTGCACCCCTGTAAAAGGACTGTGGCTGCTGCACCCCTGTTAAAGGACTGCAGTTACTACATGTGTCCTATACCGTTGCCATTAGATGAAGGCTGACAGCAATGGAAATGACCTTGGTGCTCTTTCCATAGATCTGTTGTATGAAAAAGGATGCAAAGCCTGTTTCACAGTACTCTACTCTTTTAATAACTGACATCATTTGCTGTTCCCTCAGTAGTAAAAGGATAGTTGAAATAGGCAAAGAAAAATCTCAGAATTACTGCAGATATTAAATTCATATCAGAATCAAGGGCCCATGTGAACACACACACACACACACACACACACACACACAAACACACACACCCCACAAATGGACTTTGTGCTTTCTATTTGACATTTAGAAACTCAATGCCACCCCAACCATCAACATTTTAACTAATTTGTTCTCATGTCCAAATAAAAAAATGATACTGTGTGTGATTTCATCTTTTACTACGACACATTTTTTTCATAGTAAAAATTTCAGTCAATAGATTCAAGTAATTCTCCTTGTTGGAATTTGATTCCATTCAGTCTTATAGTAATGCGAACATTTAATCACTCTCTTTTTACTGTGTGATCTATCTAGTGACAATGAGTTTGAATTTTAAGAACAATGTGTTCAATGGGAGCAAACAGATTAAAATCTTTCATGCAGAGTTCTAATTCCAGTATTTACAGAACTATGTGTTTTGTAATTTCAGACATGTCCTATAGCACCCCTCCCGACAAAATTATCCATTTAACCAGACTTAATTTCCAATCAATAAAATAGTGTCTTTAAGTAAATAAATATAATTTAAAAGACAAAACTTCTGAATGTTTGTACTTGATGCTATTGGTTAGACTTGTGTTGAAAGTGTGTGTGCGTATGCGTCTGTGTGTATGTGTGTGTGTGTGTGTGTGTGTGTGTGTGTATGTGTGTGTGTGTGCCTGCATGCTTGTTTGTGTCGGGGTGCACATGCTAATGGGTAAAGTGGTATAGCCATTTAAAGTTATTACTACAAACTAAACTTTATTACCTACATTTGTTGTTTGGCAAATAACAAAACTCAACTTATAAAACTTATAAAAGTTCTAATCTCAAAACTTGTACTGTACTGCCTGATAAAATTGTTACGCTCTATGTAATTTTCAAACATAAAGAAAAAAAAAACAACACAGAAAAACCCCACAAAAACAAAAAAGCAAAAACCAACAACTCAAGATGCTCTGAAATTAGATGGCACATTAACACGGCAAATGGGAAAGACATTTTTGTTATGCTCTAAAAGCCATTGCAGTATCCAGGTAGGCAAGTCTAGAGGCGTGCATGGGGATTCTGTCAGGGTGTCATTGCAGTCTTATTTCTTCTTGAGTGTGGCCCTATACAGCATCTGCTATGGGCTCCAGGAGAGTGCAATTCCAGAGCAGTTCTGCTAAGAAGAATCTTCAAGCTGCCTGTGGGATGCAGGATGTCAACTATGCTAAGAGACCTTAAAAAGTCAGGGTAGAATACAATGACCGAATTCTTGCCTACTATGTCCATACTCAAACAGTTTTATCTGTGTGAAGCTGCAATTTAAATAATTGTTATCTCTTGAGGTATATTTCCTTTGCTTTATCTTAACACGAGTCACTGCTTAAATATAGAAAGTTCAATACACAAAATAATGATCTTGTTCAAAAAGAAACAAATAATTCTATATGTGCATGTTATTTAAAGCAAATTCTGCTTCCAAATAAGACTAACCATTTGGTGATAAATAGAAAAACAATGTGAGCTGAAATTATCCACTCTGAAGATAGGAATTTTTTACTTTCCAATTGGAAAGAATCACTAAATTAATAACACCCAAACTATCCAGATATTTATTCGACTTTCATTTTCACAAAGAATAGACTTATTTCTCCTTCTCTCTGCCAGCCCCACTCCCACAGCCTCATCTGTTCTTTGCAT
The DNA here is from genome assembly GCF_900095145.1 of Mus pahari. Lineage (NCBI taxonomy): Eukaryota > Metazoa > Chordata > Mammalia > Rodentia > Muridae > Mus > Mus pahari. The sequence goes on along the minus strand of NC_034606.1, from coordinate 7,723,260 downwards.
GCATTTGGCTCTGAGCAAGGGCTTCTCTCTCCAAGCTGGCAACCATTACCTCCAACCTTTTTATTTTACACGTCTCTGAGAGTCACAGAGTGTTTAAAGAGTGCTGGTTTGCTGGCAGAGTTTCTGGGCTTGCACCTAATGCAATGTGCAAAAGAGTGTCAGAGCTGAAACTCGGAGAAGAAAAAACAACAACAACAACAAAAAAAAATAAATAAAAAAAATAAAACAAATTGCTCTCTAGTAACCTTCCTTTTAGAAGAGCGTCACACAAAACCGTGGCAGGGGTCAGGAACATGTGAGCCTTGGTACAGACTATGCGACCTGAAGCCAGTCACTTAACCTCTGAAGGGCTCATCTTCTTTTTGTGTAAGATGATCTCATAGGTTCTTACAGCTTGTTAGAACTGTCATTATGAGACAATTGCTAGAGAAGTTGCTTTCAAAGCCAAACTCATGTTTTGAGGTCGGCCCAGGAAGATACACATGGAAACCCAACCCAACCAAGCTTCTACTTACTTAAGGAAATCCATTGTTTTCTGGCAAATAAATAAGCAAACAAACAAATAATCTATCATAATTGAATTTTATATATTTTAACCTATTCAGAGAAAGCAGTGTGTTCACAATAAAGGTGTTATTTTGAAGAATGGAAATATATATATATATACTTTTATATATTTAAAATACATTTATATATTGGTCTATGTAGGTTTAAAAAACCTAAATGTCACTTCTGTTATGTCATCTTTCTTTGAGACTCATCCAATGACACTGTGTACTCGAGAAAGTACAAAGTTACCCTGGGATACTGAGAGGTGTCCATCCTTCAGGAATTAATCTACTACAACATGTAATGAATACACTGACATCATCATCATCATCACTGTCATCATCATCATCATCATCATTATTGTGGTTGTTACTTTGACCAACTTTGATTTCTATTAACTTATTCTTTCATAGTTTTACACACACACACACACACACACACACAAACACAATTCTAATTGCTCTCAGTCTTATCCCTTCCTCAGACCCCCCTTCCTCTGTCTCCCTCCCCCTCCTCTATATTAATCTCTTACCTGAATTCATGCCTACTTGTTTTGTTTGTGTCCCTCCTTTTTTCTCCATTGCCACCTGGGTGGCCTTGGGATTGGACCATTTAAGACCATTTAAGTCTGGTGAGGACTCCACTGCATAGACAACTGATAATAATTGCCCCCCCTCCAGGTGTCACTAGTAGCCCATGCTCAGCAGTATGTTAAGGTCCCATAAACGCTCAGCCTCATACATGAGTGACTGGAGGAGTCATCTTCTCATGGTGCTCTTAGTTCTGGATTCCACTGGCTGATTCTCTGTCTAGAGGATGAAATGTTGCTGCCGTCCTCCCTATCCTCTGGCTTTTACCTTCTGTTTCCTCTTCTCCAGTCTTCCATGAGCATTGAAGGGGTAATGCAAAAGATTTTGTCTAAGCCTGAGCCTCACCTGTAACTTATTCTCCATACTTGAGATAGTCACGAGGGAGAGAAAGATTTTAATGTTAATAATATTAAATCTGCAATAAGCAGACATGTTTTTTATTTATTAATTTTCCTTGTGTGTATCTTTATATCTATTATCTTAAATTAATAAGAGTTCATTTATATTTAGAACTTAAAAACCCCTGGAGTGATTTGGAGTGCCAGGGAGGGATGGTACCAGAGGGAGACCTCCCTCTTCTCAGAGGTGAAGGGAGGGGGGTAGAAGGAGGGGCTGTGAGGAGGGCACTGAGGGAAAGAAGGGTTTTGAGCAACATGTAAAGCAAGTAAATAAATTAAGTAATGGGAAAAATTTCTGATGTCACAATTAAGTTGATGAAAACGTCTGTGGTAAAATAAGCATGGCCATAAGAAAGATGAGTCTCTACCATGGTAAAAATGGAATATTCTCCCTACAAAATCACTGTCAAGCGATTTAAACTAAGGTGCAGAAGCATAGAGTGTTAGAGTAGCTGTGCAAAGCTTATGTACATCCTATGCTAATCTGTTTACAGGAATATTACAGATACTGCAAGGATATAAAAGGCTTTGGTGGTGAGGTTGTTCTTCAGAATTTTTCCCTAAGCAACACACACAGAAAGCCTGTTGTACAGCTGTTCTTTACATGACCACTGTCCACCTCACAGAGGGAACAGGTTCCTGTGCTTTCTCCTCTGGAAGATTGTAGGAGCAGCAGAGAAGCCAAGCGTGAGGGTCCCATGCTTCCGCTGCCCAGAGACTCTAGTCAGCAGGTTTGCTCCAGCCTGGGGAGCATGCTAGAAGTCAGTGAGCTCAAACTTTGGTAGGATTGCAAAATCTCTGTCCTGTGACACTTAAACTTCAGTAAGTCTACTTCAATTCTCTATCTTGTATTTCATCTCTCTCCCTCCCTCCCCCTCCCTCCCTCCCTCCTTCCCTTCCCCTCTCCTTCCCTCTTTCTTTCTCCCTCCCTCCCCCTCTCTCTTCTTTCCTCCCTTTGGAGTGCTAGGAATAGAGGCATGCTTCACCTTACTAGTCTTTAACCTATCATTTCTTTTACAAAATAAATCTTGTGAATAAAAAGCATCAATTCATATGGTGAGAACTGAGTTTAAATTGTGTTAAACTGACAAACTAAAACATCTATAAAATGCAATGCTTGGGGACAAATATCAATGGCTTGTGGCTTCCAGCTACATCTGAGTTACACTGAAGTTTGAAAGAAATTGATTTGTGTTGTCTAAATGTGGTTTCTGCAATGTCAGTAATAGAGCGTTGCGTGTAAATTCCATCCAATTGTTAATAGACAACAACATCTGCCTTTGTTCTTATCTTTGTTATTTCTGCTTTCAGAAAGTTACTGTTCAATTGTTTGAAAAATAATTTGTTTTTAATGGAAATTATTTATAGTCATATGTGTAGTAGTGACATTTATTAATTATCTCTACACAGAAAACTCTAACAATGGAGAATCAGATGACTTACGTTTTTTCTAGATGCTCACAATATATTAACAGTAAACTTAAGCAGCACTCACACAGATTACTTAAATCAATATTAATAATCAGGATACTTATATTTAAGCCTATGATTGAAATTGTAATGCATATTCCATGATCCATGACCAAATGACAGAGCAGCCACAGATGAGAAATGTTTACTAGACTATGTGAGGATAGAGTGGAGCTTAATGACCGGTATGGGACTATCTTTACTGTTCAGCTAAAAACATTCAGGTGACTTGTGAGTAGAAAGCAAAGACCATAAAACATGGCTGGTATTTCTATAGTTATTATCCATTAGATCCTAGTGGCCCTTCAAGATGTATAACTGAAGTTCACCTATGCATTTCCACATCTATTAAATGCCAGCCTATTGCTTCCTAGCCTTATCAATTTATGATCCTCTATTCTGCCATAGGTTTTTTTTTCCTCTAGATGATCCTAGATCCTGCCAAGATGGCAATCGATATTAACCACCACAATAGCCATAAGAATATGTATATTTTATGTGTATATTCATTAGTTAATTTAATACACTTTACTACCTAATGGCTAAAAGCTGGCAGACACCATATGCACATCACTTTAGGAAGTATGTGACTTCATAGAAATTAATTAAATTAATTATTTGATTACTACATGGGACTGGAGAGATGGCTCAACAGTCAAGAGCACTTTCAGCTCTTGCCAAGAATCCAGGCTCAGTTCCTACACCTACAACAGCTGACTGACAACTGTCTAAACTCCTGTTCCATAGGATCCGGTGTCCTCTTCTGGTTTCCACAGGTATTACGCATGCAAGTGAGGCCCATACATACATGGAGGTGATCACATACACACATAAAATTAAAATTTCAATTACAAAAGTATTTTTAGTTCAGGGTTATTTTGATAAGGAAACAAGTACATGCAATATACACAGTGTTGCAATATACACAGTGTTGCAATATACACAGTGTTGGGTGCGTTAGTCCCTGAAAGCATTAGCTTATGCTTCTACTTCTCCTGAAAGAAAGGTGATTTCTAAGACTTGCAGAAATCCCAGTAAAATAACTTTGGCTGATTCAAAACTTGACACATTTCCCTAATGTATGATTTATTCTATTGCATTTCCTAAGCAGCAGTTATGTGATAAAATTTTAGGCACTACAATTTGTGTCTAAACTGATACTTTACAATCCCATAAAAATACTATTAAACTTATTTTATAAAGGTAAATATCCAGAGTCTAAAAAGGTAAATGCCTTACCCAAACACTGTTCCATAGAAACTTCCTTAACCATGAACTGTCTTGTGCCTTAGAGGTCTATGGAAAGTTGATTCTCTCCATGATGGGGAGACACCGAGGAGCTTCTCAGGAAAATCTTCCACAAGCCAGTGGCTAGCAGCTCCTGTTTTACATTATGCACGGTGCCTTGCTGCACTTTGTAGAAGCTAATTGCATGGTGCCTCGTTAATAACTGCCGGGGTTTCCTGAGCTGTGAAATGTGTAGCCTTTGTGGTGAAATTTTTTTCTCACATTTCCACAGTTTGGGGTCTTGTAGTTGCAATGCTTAAAATCACTACCAGGCATCAAGTTAGGAGAAGAGACTGAATGTGTACTCTTAGTGATATAAAATACTGAAAAACAGATAATAGCCTTTAATATTGTATTTTCATGACTGTAGGAATTTCTAGACACATAGAGAGGATTCTGTCTTATACTGGATAAAAGTAACCTATATAAGCATTTCCATTCATAAGCAGAATTCATGAGATCCAAGATGACTTCACGATCAATATTCTGAACTGTACTGGTTGCACAAGGATACACATGAATAGGAAACTTCCCCTGGTGCATAATTGTTGCTTAACAAATATCGGGCGGTTTCACATGGTCTCTGATGAGGTATTACTGAGCAAAGAATTGTCTCAGTAGCCTTTGGCAGTGCAGAAGTCTCCTCTCTTCGGAACCTTTGAATCTACTTGCCTGGGTTTATTTAGTGTGCCTTTCAGGTGAGACTGCCCTTTGACAACAGGTAGACTGGACTAAAGCCCAAGCTGGAAAACATTGAAACATTGAAATCCGGGAAGTCAAAAGGAAGACTTGGTGAGAAAGAGAGGTAGAAATAAAGTTGGCGTATTTGTCTGACGAAAGAAGTTTGAAAGCAAAATATTCAATTATAATTTAGATATTACTCATTAAATGCTCATAACAGCCTGGTTCTAAAACGTAGTAAAACTGATAAAGGTGATAAGGAGAAATATTGGTTCAGATCCTTGTGGACTTCATGAAGCCAACACACTATAGCCCTAGAGCCGTCTTGTTTGGGTTTGATCTCAGCTTTCCAACATGGCTGCTTGTGTGTGTTGTAGCTGTGGTCAGGCAAATGTCATTCTCCGAGTACTAGTTCTTTCCCTAATGTCCTAAGGCCTTATGGGGCTGTGGTAGATATGAAATTGAACAAGAGAGAAGCAAAGTGTTTCTTATGTTTATCATGCTCTAATTTGAGGAAATGGAGCAAAATTTGGGAAAAATAATTAAATTTCTGCCAGAAATACTGTGCCTGCCTTGGTACACTTCAGAAGCAATGGCGACTTGGACTATTCGACACCCTGTCACAATACAAGGTATAGAACCTATTGAATTTATATCACCTAATATCAACAGAATAATGCATAATAGATAAAATGTGTAAAGGTTTACACACTTGATACTTTATCAACTTACCATATTAGTTAGTAGCCAAACATACTTATCACAGTATGTTAGTGAAATGAGCGTAATAACAACTCTATGCTAATTGAATAATAACTTGCCTTATGAAAAGATTTACTTAATACAAAAATGTTTTCTGTTTAAGATAGTCTAAATTCCACAGCTGTTTTTTAGCCTAGGCACAAAGCACAAAAATATATTATTATTAACAAGAGGACATATCTAATAAACAGTACATGACTATACTATATAATGTTTACATTTGATTTAATATGTCCATTTTGTCTAACATTTAATTATCTCCTTTCCTAAAATCTTCTAATGTTCTTTCAATTAGCCTTTTAAACCTCACAGAATACAACTGTCACACAGTCACATACAGAGCGAGTACCCTCTTACTTCTGCCTATAATTTTATTAGATATCATGTGACCTAAAATCTTATTTGTGCTGCATTAGGAAAGTAGCTGGAAAAAATTCTTGGCTTTGCATTCATAGTTCAGCTACTTTTTCCACTTTGAACTCTGACTTCCATTTTGAACACGAGTTCTTTATGTGGTAAGCCCAATTTGAAGATGTGATTTTGTGTTGTACTGCATGCCAACATAATGTCTTAAATATGATTATCTTAAGCACATGAACGTGGTGTTTTGCTCATCGCCTTTGTCACATGGAACAGAATGAACGCAAGATCAAATCGAAGCACTGTCTCCCATAGTTAAGGAGACTGTGACTTCTCCGTTAAGGACTCACTGCTTCACGTCACAGCTACAGTTTTTTTAAAGGGATCTGTGGACTCACTAAACTTGAGCTTCTTTCTAACTGTCTGTAAGTGTTTGGTTTCCCTAAGTCATAATGGATGAGTTTTTAGAGCAAGTTAAGTAAAGAACCAGGACTCCTCAATTGTGTGACCCGTTTCTGGCACTAGGATTCTTTTCTTTTTCTTTGTGTGAAAAACTCAGAAAACTTGTCCAGGGTGCTCAGGCAGCCTTTTCAAACTTTACTCCTTTTCTTAATGTTAAATACAAATTAATGGTCTCCTTCAGCATTTACAAAATTAAATGAACGCAGTAGTGTTAAATATAAATTTCGCAGAATCCTTCACTTTGTAGGAACAAAGACTGAATCCCTCCAATTAACACTTCTAACGACTCTCCCATGGGACCTTCCACACACCTGAGATCTGATTTAGAGGCTGTGTCACAATCCACACTGACACAGATCTCTCTGTATGAAAGAAAAATTCATATTGAGAAATAATCTTTGACACATTACATATGCAGGGCAAAATTGTGCTTGTGTGTATATTTTGTGTTTGTGAGTTCATGAGCATTGTGTACTCAACAATTGTTGGCAAAATGTCTCATACCAACTAAGAATGAACCTTGAGTAAGGCATTGAAGTTGACCACTTATCTTCAAGTTGGGCTTGCTAACTCAAACTCTCTTTTCTAATGCCCGAGACTTTTAGTGTATTAGAGGAAGGCATACGTTCTAAATGAGATCCCTATTTCTGCCCTTTCAGTACCATAGAACTTACCTTCTCAAGATAGCCACACAAAGGATGTATTTCAAATGTTGATAAGGACACATGTAGAAGAACTCCATTTTTCTCAATCACACTTTTCAAGAAGATATGAAAAAAGTTTGATATTTTTGCACTAGACTAATTTAAGCAAAGTTAAAGTAAACCTAAGGATAAGGCTTGTTGATAGTTAAATCTGACCCATGACAAATGAAAGTATCTTCATTTATAATGTAGAATGCTAAATGTGGAGTATAAACAAACAAGATTTTTAAAATTGCTCTCATTTAACCATTGTGAACAGACTAAACACATGGAACTAAACTAAATTATCTAGTTGCTTTTTTTATTTTTTTCTGTCTTAAAAGTAAAGATTGAGAGTTGGAGGAGAAAGGGCATGGAGGGAAACCAGAGATAAAAAGAAGGGTCCAGCTTGGGACTGGTGCAGACAGCCCGTGTTCCAATAAGACTCAACAATTGGCTGTGATCAGAATCTAAGTGATGGGAAACAGCCTGTAGCTTCGAGATAGCTGCCTCACACTATTCCTGAGCTAAGCCAGCACAGGTAGCATCATGAATGCATAATTATAATTATTCATTACAGTATGCATAATGATCTCAAAATCCGTAAACAAAGGAAACACATTAGAATTTCTCAGCTTTTTCAAGATAATGTTATATCACATAAAATACGACTGAGATCTTTTAAGGAGGGCTAGGTTACTGAAACTTTTATGTGAAATGTGCAAACTTCAGAAAATTACTAATAAATTGGTATTACAAATTCCTCTTTTGAGGAAATCTGTAAAAAGAGTTCTGTCAAAAACATGCAACTATTTCAAGACATAGGATGTAAACATTTTGAACACTCACATTTAAAAGATGTAGGCTTAGAGACTCAGGAAATAATGAGAGATATTTTGCACCTCTGATAGTTACAGACTAATTACACGTCCTTGCAGTTGGCTGTTTGGGCAAAATAATGGTCTGTGATGAAGAGCCATGTTGTTGATCATTAATGCCAAACAGCGATTTTATTTTTCATACTACCAGTTTCTAAAGGTTTAATTACAGAGTCTTACCCCACATCTCCAGTTGTAATGCGGATTCATTTCTCTCAACTTTGTAAAGCAAAGCTGGACTTTTAGCTGGAGGTTAAAATCCCTTCCCACCTTAAGAAAATAATTATGGTGTCTTACTTCTATTTTTGATGCGACTTTCCCCTCTGTTTCTTGAGCAAAATAATGTGATATGCTGGAAGCTTAATCTGTTCTCACGGTACTATTTTTATTGCTAAATCATGGATTGTGTCCAAGTTCTGGTCATTTCAGACAGACAGAGTCTTAAGCTAAGTGCTTGCATCTAAAGAGACTAAGTAAGCCTTGAAACAAACACCCACTACAAGGAGGGAGTCCACAAACAGGGGACAGGTGTCACATAAGCAAGACAATTGGGAAGGCACAGACTCTTAGTAGGCAAACCAGACATCCTGGGACCTTCTTCCATCTGTTTCCTACTCCTACCTCCCAGTAAAACACAAAGAACCATTCCGTGCCCTTCTCTTTCAAACTGGAGCCTTTATTTTTCTTAATACCAGGTTTCTTGCTTTCTTTACATAAAATCCTTGCATTTTTGGTCAGAACCTATTAGCTGTTGATGCAAATATTTTATCATTTACTTTAATAGTGGCTTGAAGTGTTTGTAACCATCTGCTCCAGTGATCTTTTATGTTTTCCATGACTTCTGTTCCATTCTCTTCCTCACATTCAATCACCTGTATTTTCCCTCTTTGCCCCCTCTGCCCCGCCTCACCCCACCCCGCCCCGCCTCGCCTCGCCTCTCTTTTCTTTCTTTCTCTATGCATCTCTATTCTTTCTCTCCCTTCTCCACTCTCTCCACCTTTCCCCTCCTCCTCTAAAGCTCTTCCTCTCCATCTTCCTGTTCCCCTCACTCTCCTTTCTCCAAGTCCTACTCAGCAGCAATACTTTATATTCAGTTGTTATTTGTCTGTGCTGATATACTTAAATAAACAGTTGAAAACACATTTTTATACCCACATTAATTTTTCATACTTATGTTGTTGGATTTGTGGAATAACTGAAAGCTATCTCAGACAAATCAGGGCATCAACAGATAATGGCTAAGTCATACATTGTATAAGAAATTTGTGGTCCTATTCATGAGAAATAAGGGACTTTGAGGATGCTTTGGGATTTTAGACTGTGGATGATTCAGTGGGGAAATGAAACTCACCAACAGCTCATCTGAAGAGTTAAGAGAACTCATTACAACACCGGTTTGGACTCTGAAGAAGAAGTTTTGAGGTGGCATTGGTGGCCTGGTGTGTCAAAGCAGTGGGTGATAGTACAAGTTTCCCCCAGAAATTTATAAGATGAGCAAATGATGATACAGTGTCTACCATTTCTTGTTTGCTATAAGGTGAGCAAATGATGATACAGTGTCTACCTTTTCTTGTTCGCTTGTTTTATTTTGCTTTTGTCTTTGAGACAGGGTCTCATGTAGCCCATGTTAGCCTCTCTGGTTAGTTAGTTCAAGGGTAACCTTTAAATTCTGATAGTTCTGTCTAGAACACTGGAATGCGGGCATTATAGACTCTTGCCACACGCACACTTTAGTAGTGCTGGAGGTTACACTCAGAGCTGCCTGCATTCTGCCTAGCAAACCACAATTGCATCCACAACTGATACTTAAAAATATATATATTCTCATTATTTCTCCAGTAAAATGAAAATACTCTTGTTTCCGCTTTTGGGACACATGTATCTTTTTGACAATATCCTGGTTCACATGCTGAGATGTTTCAAACTGATGATTTCATTGCCTAGTGACCCAGTAGGAAGAAAGCAAAGGGGAGATGAGAAAATTCTCAGACTTTACAATAATTTGCCAAGTTTAGCTACATAATTTGACATTTGAAAAAAAACAAAACAAAACAAAAAAACAAAACCCTCCACATTGTAACTGAACCTTTATGGCTTATTTTGCCGCACAGTTTGGTCTGACTCTTCAGTATTGGTTGGCATGGCATTATTTTGACAGCAATACTAGATGACTATGTTGGAGATGCTCTTTACTTTATCCAGAAAAGAGAATACTGTGAAAATATTAAACGCAAGGAATCATACTTATAAATGAACACTCCAAGTTCATTGCTAAATTCACATTTAGAACTCAAATACATTTGTCACTTTTACCAAGTGCTTCACAAAACAGAGGCTGCAGGACCCCTGGGCTCTTCAATTTTTATGGGTATTTAGTTTTCAATTTGATGTCTTCATTTAGAATCTAACATAGCACATATGAAAATGAATGTACTCATACCACGTGCAATGGCAAGCTGTCTCTTCTGGTGACAAATTCTCATTTGAAATACAGAAAATAAAATATCTTCTTTATTTAACCTTGTGTTTCTCAGTGTTCAGCTTATAATCCTCTGGGAAACCTTGAACCTACTGATGATTTGCCTTTATAACCCATTGCTTGAGTTGAGCAAATACTGATACACCTGCAGCTGTGTGAATGGTCAACTCTCAAAGACAGAAGGAAAGAGGTCGTTAATATCTTAATCTAGCTGTAAATTATGTATAAATCTCTGTGTCTGAGAGTAAGGGCCACATGTGAAGGGAGTGGCGGAGAAATGTTTCCTTATTCACTTCCGGCTGGAGGGAACAATTGTATGTGATTTTTCTTTTGTCTCTTCTATCTCTACTCTTCTCTTTTAGATCCCCAAATTGTTCTCCATGATCTTTGGAGTTTGTGTCTCAACTCCCCAACAACAAACAGTACTCTAAGAAAAAATGTGGAATCTTACAGAGTACTCATAAGACAAGGTGGGTTGCTCAGTTTTCCAGTCTTTCTCTCTGCCCTGCCCTGTCCTGCCCTGCCCTGCCCCGCCCCTCCCCGCCCCGTCCAGTCCCCGTCCTGTCCTCCTCCTCCTCCTCCTCCTCCTTCCTTACCCTCCTTGGTTTTTAAGACAGTCTTCCCTACTTAGCTCACATCATCCTGGAACTCATTGTCCCCTTGCCTCATTTTTAACAGTGCTAGGATTGTAGGAAAGCAGCATCAACTCATCCACCTGGCTGCCATGTTTTTCTTATTTACCATAAGACATGTGCACATATATACATGTATTCAGTAGATTAGTTTTCAGGAAAAAATAGACTTGAATTGATATTAATGGATGAAGGACTGCTTATGCATCTATAATCATAAATTAATTTTTGCTTACAAAACTTTTCTCATTTTTTTTTCTCTAAACATGACAACATATTGTATCAAAAAAGTTTTTGTATATTTGTTCATTTTATCCATAACTATATCCAGTAGCACTTTTGGCTAGATATGAGACACTGGTGAAGCGTATAGAATTTTTTTTTTTTATACAATAAGCAAAAGTAAGTCAGAGTTGTCTGTAAATAATGTATAAACACCGTGGCCACCAGAGGCTGACACCCTGACTTTTGAGATGCCGTGAACGGGCTTCCGGTTAGCAGGGTACTACACGAAACTGGAATGAACCCCGAAGAACTGTGGACTTCTTGCTTCAGAGAGTAAATTCTGAAAGTGCTAAACTATGATAGCTTGCCATGTCTCATGGCCTCGCAGCGTAACACTTGTGTCTAATTGGCAGCAGCTGCTCCAGACAGACCTGGTCTGGCAAACAGACTGAATGCCTTTCTCTGCCCTTAGGAAATTTGCCTTTCCAGGTGAGGTTTGGGGCCATGTGTGGAGCAGTATGTCAACGTTTGTTCGCTTGTTATTTAGACATAAATAAATGGATTATAAATGAAGGATTTCAACATTTTGTATATTCTGAAAATATGTACTTTTTGTATATGATTTATTTTTTTCATTTCTGAGTAAAAAGTCATTAAATATTTAATATAAGAATATACAGTTTTGAAACCTTAATGTGATTTGGCATAAAAGTGAAGTTATTATCAATTTTTCATTGTATTATGAACTAGGTTTCATATGTGAAATTCTGGCCAGCCGTACTCATTTTCACTAAAAGTTTAAGCAGATAATAATAATAATAATAATAACAATAATAAATAAAACCACTGACCTTCATCTATTTTCACGTCTCGGGAAGCTCGCCTGGTCGCACCACGATTCCAGTTCAGTCATTTCCCTGAGCCCCAGACCAGCAGTGACGTCATTTTCAATGTTTTGCTTTCTTTGCCATATTATAAAAATGAATCTTACCCTGCTTTTAATCATAAGCCTTATCCAGCAATCAAGGCAGGTATATAATAAGCTAAGCTACTCTGTAAATCTAAACATTCACCACAAATGGGAAAGATACAGTCTGGGCTCCCTGATTGTTACTAAGGCGACTATCTAAAATGAAAATCTGATTAACCCTTTTGCTGCCTTGGAACTACCCATGGACCACATTAGCTGACTTCCCTGAACTTATCTCTCCCTTTTCCCCCTCAAGAAATTCATAATTGCATTGTGCAAAGTAACTGTGCCCTGGTTATACTATAACCAGAGGCTGAGAAGGCTGTACGGGTGGTTGTCCCATATGGACAGATGAGTGGGGTGGCTTGTGTGGAAACTGACATCAAAACAGACGTTAAAACGAAGGGCACAGATTTCTCACTTATTTTAGGCATGAGCCTGATGAAATCCTTGACAACATTTAAAGATTTCTATTCAATAAGTATCAGATTACCACAGTGTTTTTCTTTCTCTTGGGAAATAATTTGACAGTAAAAGCTGTATGTTTCACAAACATATTTTGCTCAACTATTTTTGAATGACATTAGCAACTGTTAAAGTTTGCTAGGCAGAATAGTATTTCAAAGCCTCATGCAGAGTTTTAGCCAAGAATAAATATCCATCAGGCACTGTCTATTCTATGCAACTAAACAAAAAGGGAGTTCAATGGTCAGGAGGGAGGACACACATTTCCATACAATGTTGACAACACACTTGTAACTCATTAATAGTTAGATTTAGAAAACAAATATTATAATAAAATTACACTAAGAAATCTCTGTACTTCTGCAGAATTAGCATTCAGGTTTCCACAAAACTTCACTGCTTCTATCATATGCCCTTGCCAAACCTCTTCATGGTTTTTACATATCTTCTCCACTAGAGGCAAACACACTATTTACCTTTTCTTAAATGGGCTTGGTCTCTCTCTCTCTCTCTCTCTCTCTCTCTCTCTCTCTCTCTCTC